>NC_132789.1:55046270-55349630 GCF_048418805.1 Vulpes vulpes
TCATTGTGGTTTTGATGTGTATTTTCCTGATGGCCAGTGATGCGTGGCATTTTCTCATGTGCTTGTTGTCCATGTCTATGTCTTCCTCTGTGTAATTTCTGTTCATGACTTTTGCCCATTTCATGATTGGATTGTTTGTTTCTTGGGTGTTGGGTTTAATAAGTTCTTTATAGGTATTGGATACTACCCCTTTATCTGATGTGTCATTTGCAAATATCTTCTCCCATTCTGTAGGTTGTCTTTTAGTTTTGTTGACTGTTTCTTTTGCTGTGCAGAAGCTTTTAATCCTGATTAAGTCCCTATAGTTCATTTTTGCTTTTGTTTCCCTTGACTTCATAGATGTATCCTGCAAGAAGATGCTGTGGCCAAGTTCAAAAGACTGTTGCCTGTGTTCTCCTCCAGGATTTTCATGGATTCATGTCTCACATTTAGATTTTTCATTCATTTTGAGTGTATCTTTATGTCTGATTTAAGAGAATGGTGTAGTTTCATTATTCTGCACGTGTCAATGTTCCCAGCACCATTTATTGAAGAGACTCTCCTTTTTCCAGTGGATTGTCTTTCCTGCTTTGTCGAATATTAGTTGACCATGAGTTGAGGGTCCACTTCTGGATTCTCTATTCTATTCCATTGATCTATGTGTCTGTTTTTTGCCTGGACCACACTGTCTTGATGACCACAGCTTTGTAGTACAACCTGAAATCCGGCATGATGATGCCCCGGCTCTGCTTTTCTTTTTTAATATTCCCCAGGCTATTCAGGGTCTTTTCTAATTCTACACAAATGTTAAGATGATTTTTTCCAACTCCCTGAAGAAAGTCCATGGTATTTTGATAGGGATTGCATTAAATGTGTAAATTATCCACATTGCATTTACATTTTCACAATATTAATTCTTCCAATATATGAGCATGGAATATTTTTCCATCTCATTGTGTCTTCCTCAATTTCTTTCAGAAGTGTTCTGTAGTTTTTAGGGTATAGATCCTTTATCTCTTTGGTAAGGTTTATTCCTAGGTATCTGATGCTTTGGGGTGCAATCGTAAATGGGATTGACTCCTTAATTTCTCTTTCTTCAGTCTCATTGTAGGTGTATGGAAATGCCACTGATTTCTGGGTATTGATTTTGTAGCCTGCCATGCTGCCGAATTGCTGTATGAGTTATAGCAATCTTGGCATGGAGTTTTTTGTATTTTCTATATACAGTATTTTGTCATCTGAAAAAAGGGAGAGTTTTACTTCTTCTTTGCCAATTTGAATGTCTTTTATTTCATTTTGTTGTCTGATTGCTGAGGCTGAGGACTTCTAGTCCTATGTTGAATAGCAGTAGTGAGCGTGGACATCCCTGTCTTGTGTCCGATCTTAGGGGAAAGGCTCCCAGTGCTTCCCCATTGAGAATGATATTTGCTGTGGGCTTATAATAGATGGCTTTTAGGATGCTGAGGAATGTTTCCTCTATCCCAACAGTCTGAAGAGTCTTGATCAGAAATACATGCTGTATTTTGTCAAATGCTTTCTCTGCATCTATTGAGAGAATTATTTGGTTCTTGTTTTTTCTTTTACTGATATGATCAATCACATTGATTGCTTTACAAGTGTTGAAGCAGCCTTGCATTCCGGGGATATATGACACTTGGTCATGGTGAAGAGTCTTTTAAATGTACTGTTGGATCTAATTGGCTAGTGCCTTGTTGAAAATTTTTGCATCTTTTTTATCAGGGATATTGGTCTATAGTTCTCTTTTCAGGTGGGGTCTTTGGTTTTGGAATGGGGTCTTCGTCTGGATTTGGAATGAAAGTGACGCTGGCATTGTAGAATAAGTTTGGAAGTATTCCATCCCTTTCTATCTTTCAGAAGAGTTTTAGTAGAATAGGTATTGTTTCTTCTTTAGACGTTTGATAGAATTTCCCTGGGAAGTCATCTGGCCCTGGACTTTTCTGTCTTAGGAGGTTTTTGATGACTGCTTCAATTTTGTCCCTGGTTATAGGCCTCTTCGGGTTTTCTATTTCTTCTTGTTACAGTTTTGGTATTTTGTGATTTTCCACAAATGTGTCCATTTCTTTTAGATTGCCTAATTTATTGGTGTATATTTGCCCATATTATGTTTTTAAAATCATTTGTATTTCCTTGGTATTGGTTGTGATCACTCCGGTTTCGTTCATGATTTTATTAATTAGAGTCTTTTCTCTTTTGTTTTTAATAAGGCTGCCTAATGGTTTATCTGTCTTATTAATTCTTTCAAAGAACCAACTCCTGGTTTTGTTGATCTGATCCACAGTTGTTCTGGTCTCTCTTTCATTGAGTTCTCCTCAAATCTTTATTAACTCTCTTCTTCTGCTGGGTGTAGGTTTTATTTGCTGTTCTTTCTCCAGTTCCTTTAGGTGCAAGGTTAGCTTGTGTATTTGAGCTTTCTCCAATTTTGGGGGGGATGATTGTATTACGATGTATTTCCCTCTCAGTACTGCTTTTGCCATATCCCAAAGATTTTGAACGGTTGTATCTTCATTCTCATTAGTTTCCATGAATCTTTTTAATTCTTCTCTAAGTTCCTGGTAGACCCTTTCATCTTTTAGCAGGATGCTCTTTCACGTCCACGTGTTTGAGTTTCTTCCAAATTTCTTCTTGCAATTGAGTTCTAGTTTCAAAGCATTATTGCCTGAAGATATGCAGGGGACAATCCCAATCTTTTGGTATCAGTTAAGGCCTGATTTGTGACCCAGTATGTGATCTATTCTAGAGAAAGTTCCATGTGCACTTGAGAAGAATGTGTATTCGGTTGTGTTTGGATGTAAAGTTCCATCTGGTCCAGTGTATCATTTAAAGCAGAGATGTTGTTCTTAGAAGATCTGTCATTTACAGAAAGTGCCATGTTGAAGTCTCCCAGTATTAGTGTATTATATAAGTATGTCGTTACTTTGGTTATTATTTAATGGATATACCTGGCAGCTCCCACATTAGGGGCATAAGATTCATGATTGATAGTTCCTCTTGCTGGATAGATCCTTTCAGTATGATATACTGCCCATATTCATCTATTACTACAGTCTTTGTGATAAATTTAATTTATCTGATATGAGGATGGCTACCCTGCTTTCTTATGAAGGCCATTTGCATATTAAATGGTTCTCCAACCTTTTATTTTCATGCTGTAGGTGTCCTTATGTCTAAAATGAGTCATTTGTAGACAACAAATAGGTGGGTCTTGCTTTTTTATCCAGTCTGAAACCCTACGCCTTTGATAGGATCAGGAAGGCCATTCACTTTCAGAGTTACTATTGAAAGATATGAATTCAGTGTCATCATGATACGTATTCAGTCCCTGTTTTTGTGGATTGTTTGATTTCCTCTTTCTTTGACAGGGTCCCCCTTAATATTTCTTGCAGGGATGGTTTGGTGGTCACATATTCTTTCAGGTTCTGCCTATCTTGGAAGCCCTTTCTCTCTCCTTCTATTCTTAATGAGAGCCTTGCTGAAAGAGTATTCTTGGCTGCATGTTCTTCTCATTTAGGACCCTGAATATATCCTGCAGCCCTTTCTGGCCTGCCAGGTTTCTGTGGAGAGGTCTGCTCTTTATCTCATATTTCTCCCCATATAAGTTAGGGATCTCTTGTCTCTCCCTGCTTTAAGGATTTTCCCTTTATCTTTGGAATTTGCAAGTTTCACTCTTAAATGTCAAGGTGTTGAGCAGTTTTATTGATTTTAGGGGAGATCTCTCTATCTCCTGGATCTGAAACCCTGTTTCCCTCCCCAAATTAGGGAAGGTCTCAGCTATTATGTTTTCAAATATGCCTTTTGGTCCGCTGTCCATCTCGGCATCCTCTGGAACCCCAATTAAATGTAGATTTTTTCCTTCTGAAGCTGTCATTTATTTCCCTTAACCTTTCCTCATGGTCTGTTAATGGTTTTTCTCTTTTTTTCCTCCACTTCCTTCCTTGCCATCGATTTGTCTTCTATGTCACTCACTCGTTCTTCTACCTCATTAGCACTGTCATTAGGACCTCCAGTTTGGATTGCATCTCATTTAATTGAATTTTAATTTCAGTCTGATTAGGTCTAAATGCTGCAGTTTGAAGTCTCTTAAATCCTTTATGCTTTTTTCCAGAGCCACCAGTAGCTTTATGATTGTGCTTCTGAATTGGCTTTCTGCATTGAATTGTTATCCCAATTCTGTAACTCTGTGTCAGAGAGGACTGTTTCTGATTCTTTTGTAGTGAGTTCTTCTTTCTTGTCATTTTGCTCAGTGCAGAGTGGCTGTATGAGCAGGCTGAGTCAAGAATATCAACTGCGACCTAAGTAAATTTTACCTTAGATGGTTCTGATCAGTCAGAGACCAGAAATTGGAAACAAAGATCAGAAGAAAATAAAACAAAAGGACTACTAAAGTGAAAAACAAATTTTAAAACAAAGTAGTAAGAAATAAAAGGCCAGGAATCCTAAGGAAGATGAGAAAAACCAGAACAGAAAGAAAAAGAAAAAAGAAAAAAAGAAGAAGTAGGAAAAAAATGGGGACTGGGAGACGGTGGTGAAGAAGTTGTAATGGAGGGAGAATGTAGTCTACCTGAGAGGTTCTGAGGGTGATCCTCTTGTTTCTGAGTATATTAACTTCTGTATGTTAGAAGATGCTCCGTCCCAAATTTATACAAACCAGAAATACTTGTAGAGGGCCCAGCCATTGACCACCAAAACATAAGCGAGATAAAAGGGTGGGGCAGAATGTCCATGAGGAATCTCACAGAATGCACCAGCACAGTGTTCCACTTGGTTCTGCGTGCATACGGGTCATGATTTAGAAGATATTAGCTTCTGCCATTGTAGAACAATATGAGGCAGAGAAAACAAAACACACAAAACAAAATAAAACAAAACAAAAAAATATCTTGTATATCTCCCAAAATTAAGTTGAATATGTTGAAGGGAATCTGGAAGGGGAAAATATATCTAGGACCTATAATTTAGAAATATGAAAGTCAAAAAGGAAGAGTCTTAAAAATGAAGAGGTGGTAAAATTCTGTAACTAAGCGGGAAAAGAGGGAAAAAATCGGAAATTTACAGCCTGATAGAAAAACGTGTTGTACTGGAAAAAGGAAGAAAAAAAAAAGGAGGGGTACCCTCTGATTCTTTATACTGTAAATCCCTCGACTTCCCCTGGCGGTTTTCAGCGCTGTTGGGTCAAGGACTTGCTCTTCCCTGTCTTTCCAGCTGGTCTTCTGGGGGAGGGGCTGCTGTGCTGATTCTCAGGTGTGTGTACCTGGGGAGATGCCTGAACCCCTGTCAGGTGCATGGCTCAGTGGGAACTCTTGACCCCCTGAGGCCCTGCTCCCTGGAAGCCCCGCTCTGTCCCAGGCACAAGGTGACACCAGAAGGGACTACACCACTGGCGGTGGCCAGCTCTCCAGCCCTGGAGTCACTCCTTTAGTATCACCCACAGCTCCCAGTCCACACTGGCCTAGCTGCTCCTGGGGCGCGGCGCTGACCTGCACAGCTTGGGGTCACTGGGGGCAGGAGCGTCCTTGCTGTCCTATTGTCCCCCCTCCCCTGGGGTCCCGCGGGGCAGGAGCCTCCCCACCGTCCTGTGTTCTTCCCCTTCCCCTGGGATCCCCAGGGGCAGCAACGTCCCCACCGTCCTGTCCTCCCCCTCCCCCTGTGGTCCCCCATGGCAGGAGCATCCTCTCCGTCCTGTCCTTCCCCTCCCCCTCGGGTTGACTCAATGTATGGAAATTTGTTTATTTAAATGTTGTTACTGTGATTTAAATCTTTTAGACATATGTTACATGGGCTCTGTTTTATCTTGCTCTGGGTCAAACAAATATTAGGGGTAAATCTGTCCCTTCTTACAAGCTCATGTGGTCCTTTGGGGGTTACTGAAATAACTGAAAGGAGACAAAGACAAGCTGGATTCATGAAATCACGGGAGGATAATTGACTTCATATTTCCAGCATATGCAGAGAATAAGATTGCACATTTATCACTTAGCTCCAAAGTACACGTTGTGAATGGGCGAATGTGGTAAGAAAATCTGACCTCCCATTACCAAAATTCTTCCTTTAAGAGCCCTAGAAATGAGGAATTTTATTGGAGAGAAGTCAGCATGCCACCACAACATTTGCTTTTAATTTAAAGGAAATATTTCCTTGGAGATGTTCCTTTAATAAATAACTCCTGCTGATTTTTTGATCTTTTAATATTCATTCACACATTAATTCATTTTTCATTTCTTTTTTTAAAAAATTTTTAAGTAAGTTTAGTTTCCATTGGTGTTCAATTTACCAACATACAGAATAACACACAGTGCTCATCCCATCAAGTGCCCCCCTCTGTGCCCATCACCCATTCACCCCCACCCCCACCCTCCTCCCCTTCCACCACCCTTAGTTTGTTTCCCAGAGTTATGAGTCTTTATGTTCTGTCTCCCTTTCTGATATATCCCACACATTTCTTCTCCCTTCTCTTTTATTCCCTTAAACTATTATTTATATTCCCCAAATGAATAAAACCATATAATGTTTGTCCTTCTCCGATTGACTTACTTCACTCAGCATAATACCCTCCAGTTCCATCCACATTGAAGCAAATGGTGGGTATCTGTCATTTCTAATGGCTGAGTAATATTCCATTGTATACATAAACCACATATTCTTTATCCATTCATCTTTTGATGGACACCGAGGCTCCTTCCACAGTTTGGCTACTGTGGACATTGCTGCTAGAAACATCGGGGTGCAGGTGTCCCGGTATTTCATTGCATCTGTATCTTTGGGGAAAATCCCCAGCAGTACAATTGCTGGGTCGTAGGGCAGGTCTATTTTTAACTCTTGGAGGAACCTCCACACAGTTTTCCAGAGTGGCTGCACCAGTTCACATTCCCATCAACAGTGTAAGAGGGTTCCCTTTTCTCAACATCCTCTCCAACATTTGTGGTTTCCTGCCTGGTTAATTTCCCCCATTCTCACCGGTGTGAGTTGGTATCTCATTGTGGTTTTGATTTGTATTTCCCTCATGGCAAGTGATGCAGAGCATTTTCTCATGTGCATGTTGGCCATGTCTGTGTCTTCCTCTGTGAGATTTCTGTTCATGTCTTTGCCCATTTCATGATTGGATTGTTTGTTTCTTTGCTGTTCAGTTTAATACGTTCTTTATAGATCTTGGAAACTAGCCCTTTATCTGATATGTCATTTGCAAATATCTTCTCCCATTCTGTAGGTTGTCTTTTAGTTTTGTTGCCTGTATCCTTTGCTGTGCAAAACCTTCTTATCTTGATGAAGTCCCAATAGTTCATTTTTGCTTTTGTTTATTTAGCCTTCATGGATGTATCTTGCAAGAAATTACTGTGGCCAAGTTCCGAAGGGTGCTGCCTGTGTTCTCCTCTAGGATTTTGATGGAATCTTGTCTCACATTTAGATCGTTCATCCATTTTGAGTTTATCTTTGTGTATGGTGAAAGAGAGTGGTCTAGTTTCATTCTTCTGCATGTGAATGTCCAATTTTCCCAGCACCATTTATTGAAGAGGCTGTCTTTCTTCCAGTGGATAGTCTTTCCACCTTTATCGAATATTAGTTGACCATAAAGTACAGGGTCCTCTTCTGGATTCTCTATTCTGTTCCATTGATCTATGTGTCTGTTTTTGTGCCAGTACCACACTGTCTTGATGACCACAGCTTTGTAGTACAACCTGAAATCTGGCATTGTGATGCCCCCAGATATGGTTTTCTTTTTTAAAATTCCCCTGGCTATTCGGGGTCTTTTCTGATTCCACACAAATCTTAAAATAATTTGTTCTAACTCTCTGAAGAAAGTCTATGGTATTTTGATAGGCATTGCCTTAAACGTGTAAATTGCCTTGGGTAACATTGACATTTTCATAATATTAATTCTGCCAATCCATGAGCATGGAATATTTTTCCATCTCTTTGTGTCTTCCTCAATTTCTTTCAGAAGTGTTCTATAGTTTTTAGGGTATAGATTCTTTACCTCTTTGGTTAGGTTTATTCCTAGGTATCTTATGCTTTTGGGTGCAATTGTAAATGGGATTGACTCCTGAATTTCTCTTTCTTCAGTCTCATTGTTAGTGTATAGAAATGCCATTGATTTCTGGGCATTGATTTTGTATCCTGCCACACTGCCAAATTGCTGTGAGTTCTAGCAATCTTGGGGTGGAGGCTTTCGGGTTTTCTATGTACAGTATCATGTCATCGGTGAAGAGGGAGAGTTTGACTTCTTCTTTGCCAATTTGAATGCCTTTAATGTCTTTTTGTTGTCTGATTGCTGACGCTAGGACTTTCAGTACCATGTTAAATAGCAGTGGTGAGAGTGGACATCCCTGTCTTGTGCCTGAACTTAGGGGAAAGGCTCCCAGTGCTTCCCCATTGAGAATTATATTTGCTGTGGGCTTCTCGTAGGTGGCTTTGAGATGTTGAGGAATGTTCCCTCTATCCCTACACTCTGAAGAGTGTTGATCAGGAATGGATGTTGTATTTTGTCAAATGCTTTCTCTGCATCTAATGACAGAATCATATGGTTCTTGGTTTTTCTCTTGCTGATATGATGAATCACATTGATTGTTTTACAAGTGTTGAACCAGCCTTGTGTCCCGGGGATAAATCCAGCTTGGTCATTGTGAATAATTTTCTTAATGGACTCTTGGATCTTATTAGCTGGTATCTTGGTGAGAATTTTTTCATCCATGTTCATCAGGGATATTGGTGTGTAATTCTTCTTTTTGGTGGGGTCTTTGTCTGGTTTTGGAATTAAGGTGATGCTGGCCTCGTGGAACGAATTTGGAAGTACTCCATCTCTTTCTATCTTTCCAAACAACTTTAGTAGAATAGGTATGGTTTCTTCTTAAACGTTTGATAGAATTCCACAGTGAAGTCATCTGGCCGTGGACTTTGTGTCTTGGCAGGTTTTTGATGACTGCTTCAATTTCCTCCCTGGTTATTGGCCTGCTCAGGTTTTCAATTTCTTCCTGTTCCAGTTTTGGTAGTTTGTGGCTTTCCAGGAATGCATCCATTTCTTCCAGATTGCCTAATTTATTGGCATATAGCTGTTCATAATATGTTTTTAAAATCGTTTGTATTTCCTTGGTGTTGGTAGTGATCTCTCCTTTCTCACTCATGATTTTATTGAGTCTTCTCTCTCTTCTTTTTAATAAGGCTGGCTAATGGTTTATCTATCTCATTAATTCTTTCAAAGAACCAACTCCTGGTTTTGTTGATCTGTTCCACAGTTCTTCTGGTCTCCATTTCATTGAGTTCTGCTCGAGTCTTTATTAACTCTCTTCTTCTGCTGGGTGTAGGATCTATTTCCTGTTTTTTCTCTAGCTCCTTTATGTGTAAGGTTAGCTTTTGTATTTGAGTTCTTTCCAGGTTTTGAATGGATGCTTGTATTGCGATGTATTTCCCCCTCTGGACTGCTTTTGCTGCATCCCAAAGATTTTGAATGGTTGTATCTTCATTCTCATTAGTGTCCATGAATCCTTTTAATTCTTCCTTAATTTCCTGGTTGACCCTTTCATCTTTGAGCAGGATGGTCCTTAACCTCCACGTGTCTGAGGTCCTTCCAAACTTCTTGTTGTGATTTAGTTCTAATTTCAAGGCATTATGGTCTGAGAATATCCAGGGGACGATCCCAATCTTTTGGTATCAGTTCAGACCAAATTTGTGACCCAGTATGTGGTCTATTCTGGAGAAAGTTCCATGGCACTTGAGCAGAATGTGTATTCAGTTGAGTTTGCATATAAAGTTTTGTAGATATCTGTGAAATCCATGTGGTCCAGTGTATCATTTAAAGCTCTTGTTTCTTTAGAGATGTTATGCTAAGAAGACCTATTGAGGGTAGAATGAGCTAGATTGAAGTCACCAAGTATAAGTGTATTATTATCTAAGTATGTCTTCACTTTGGTTATTAATTGATTTAAATATTTAGCAGTTCCCACATTCGGGGCATATATATTGAGGATTGTTAAGTCCTCTTGTTGGATAGATCCTTGCAGTATCATATAGTGTCCCTCTTCATCTCTTACTACAGTCTTCGGGGTAAATTTTAGTTCATCTGATATGAGGATGGCTACCCCTGCTTTCTTTTGAGGACCATTTGAATGGTAAATGGTTCTCCAACCTTTTATTTTCAGGCTGTAGGTGTCCTTCTGTCTAAAATGAGTCTCTTGTAGACAACAAATAGCTAGGTCCTGCTTTTTTATCCAGTCTGAAACCCTGCACCTTTTGATGAGGTCATTAATCCCGTTCACATTCAGAGTTACTATTGGCAGATATGAGTTTAGTGTCACCATGATATCTATTCAGTCCTTGTTTTTATGGATTGTTCCACTGAACTTCTTCTTAAAGGGGAATTTTAAGAGTCCCCCTTAAAATTTCTTGCAGAGCTGGTTTGGAGGTCACATATTCTTTCAGTTCCTGCCTGTCTTGGAAGCTCTTTATCTCTCCTTCCATTTTGAATGAGAGCCTTGCTGGATAAAGTGTTCTTGGTTGCATGTACTTCTCATTTAGGACCCTGAATATATCCTGACAGCCCTTTCTGGCCTGCCAGGTCTCTGTGGAGAGGTCTGCTGTTACCCTAATACTCTTCCCCATAAAAATCAGGGATTTCTTATCTCTTGCTGCTTTAAGGATCTTCTCTTTATCTTTGGAATTTGCAAGCTTCACTATTAAATATCTAGGTGTTGAACGGTTTCATTGATTTTAGGGGGGGATCTCTCTATTTCCTGGATCTGAATGCCTGTTTCCCTTCCTAGATTAGGAAAGTTTTCACCTAGGATTTGTTCAAATACGTATTCTGGACCTCTGTCCCTTTCGGCGCCCTCGGGATCCCCAATTAAATGTATGTTTTTCTTCCTTAGGCTGTCGTTTATTTCCCTTAATCTATCCTCATGGTCTCTTAATTGTCTGTCTCTTTTTTCCTCAGTTTCCCTTTTTGCCATCAACGTGTCTTCTATGTCACTCACTCGTTCTTCCACCTCGTTAACCCTCGTTGTTAGAACTTCTAGTTTGGGTTGCATCTCATTCAATTGATTTTTTATTTCTGCCTGGTTGTATCTAAATCCTGCAGTCATGAAGTCTCTTGAGTCCTTTATGCTTTTTTCTAGAGCCACCAGTAGCAGTATAATAATCCTTCTGAATTGGCTTTCTGACATTGAATTGTAATCCAGATTTTGTAACTCTGTGGAGAGAAGACTGTTTCTGATTCTTTCTTTTGAGGTGAGGTTTTCCTTCTAGTCATTTTGTTCAGTGCAGAGTGGCCAAAAACTTGTTGTATTGGGAAAAGGAGAAAAAGAGAGAGAGGAAAAAAATGAAAGAAAAGAGAAAAAGAAAAAGGAAAAAAGAGAAGAAAGAAAGAAAGACAAAGAAAGAAAGGAGAAAAAAATGGGTGGGGGAAGCAAGCAAATCAAAAAGAAAAAAGAAAAAAAAAACCACGTGGGAGTATCTTCTGATTCTGTATATTTTAAGTCCCTTGACTTCCCCCTGGAACTTGTCCGTCTAGTTGGTCTTCTGGGGGAGGGGCCTGTTGTGCTGATTTTCAGGTGTTAGCACTTGGGGGAGCTGCTCTGCCCCCTGCCTGGTGCAGGGCTCAGTGGGCGTTGTTTACCCCGTGAGGCCCCAGGAGGAACAACCCCAGTGCTGGCGGCCAGCTCTGGAGCCCTGGAGTTAGCCACAGTAACTATGGAGCTCTCTGCAGGGCCTGGATGCTCCAGGGCAGGGCCTCTGATCTGCTCAGCTCGGGGCAGGAGCGTCCTTGCTGTCCTGGGCCCTCCCGGCCTCTGCCTGTCCCGGGGGTAGGCCTGATCCTGGGCTGTGTCCCGGTGCCCAGTGCTCCCGGGCCTGCGCTGTTGGATTCGCGCTCCCCGCCGCGCAGGCGCCTCCACGGAGTCAGGCCTGAACCTCTCCGAGCTTCTCCCGGAGCCGCCCACCCCCCTCTGCACAGAGTCCCTTCCTCTGCCCGAGCCCCTCCGAGCTGCTCCCGGGTCCAGCCGTGCGTGCTGCAGCCCTTCAGGGAGCTCGGTGCACTCTCCCAGGGCGCAGGTGTCTGTTAGTGTCCCACGGAGCCTGAGGGCATCCCTGCCCACCTGGGGTCCTGCTCTAACACTCTGCGAGGCCTTTCCGCCTGGGAAGGTTGGTGCAGCTCCTGCTCCTCCGGGACGGGGCTCTCCTGTCCTGGGGACACTCGCCCTGGCCTCAGCCCGGCTCCTCGCGGGGCCCCTCCCCCTTGGAGGCCTTTTGTTTCTTTATTTCTTTTTCCCCGTCTTCCTACCTTGATAGAAGCGCGAACTCTTCTCACTGTAGCATTCCAGCTGGTCTCTCTTTAAATCTCAGGCCGAATTCGTAGATTTTCAGGATAATTTGAAGGTTATCTAGGTAATTTGGTGGGGACAGGTGATTTGGGGACCCTACTCTTCCGCCATCTTGCCCCTCCTCCCATTTTTCATTTCTTATGCATTCATTTATTTAACAACCATTTTCTGAGTGCCTATTATGTGGCTGGAAATGGGGTAGACCTCTTGCCATTTGGGTGTTCCACCAAGCATCAGCAGATTACCTGAATATCTAATTATAAAGTCTTTCAACAAACACCAGAAGAAGATGAAAAGCATTCTAAGACAATATGTGATCTCAGATAATTGGGGAGAGTAGGGCAGAGAGTATGGCCAGAAGTAGGACAGAGAGAGTAGGTCACCTTCATCATGCTCAGCTCACCACTTATGAGCGTGCAAGCAACGTAACCTCTTGATGCTCCTTTGAGTATACAGTGAGGACAGTAACAGCACTACACAAAAAACTACACAAAACTATTTGTACAGCTCCACTAAGCATTTCTACATAAGGTGAGACTGCTTATGTTATGTCACTACTATTAAATATTATGTTAAAGGGAGATAAAGAAAAAAAAGTGAGATAAAGGCTGAAAGAAGGCTATATGATTGCTTGATCCTAGAGAAACACAGGACAGAAAGGAGAATTAGGGTTTTTGACTGCAGGCCTCTGCCACATGACAGTAAAATACCTAGAAACTCCTCCATTCACATTGAAAGCAGCCTCGACACAAGAACTTCATGTTTAGGTGATATGTGCATTCTCAAGACACATTTTAAGTGTTTTAAGAAATGTTCTTGTTAACATCATACTTTTGAGGCTATCATAATTAATTGCCCCAGTCTTGTGCCATTGTTTGTGCCTTTGAACTGTTGGCAGCTTCCTCATATCTCTATGCCTCTGAAGATGTTGTTTCCTTTGCTGGAATTATGGACCTTCTCCTTGCCTTCAGTACTCAGATTAAGAGTCTTACCTTCTTGGAAGTTGTCTCTGATCCTATCCTTGTAGAGTTTTATTAATTGGTCCTCATATTAATCTCATAACATGGTGTGCTTATCTTTAATGAGCACAACACTCACCATATCTACTGCAACTCTCTCTTGTTTTTAGGGCTGTCCCATTATTGGATGGCCTTTGTATCTGGAGGATCTGGCACAGTGTCCAACCAAGAATAACTGCTTGAGCAATTTTTCTTTCTTTCTTTTTTTCCAGATTGTGAAGTAATTGACACATAACAATGTGTAAGTTTAAGGTATAAAAGATGTTAATTTGGCACTTATGTATTGCACCATGATTACCACCATAACTTTGGCTAACACTTCTATCATATCATGGAATTATCATTTCTTTCGTGTGTGTGTGTGTGGTGAGAACATTTAAGATCTAGTCTGTTAGCAGTTTTGAAGTAATCATTGACTAAAATCACTAGGCTATGCGTTAGGTCCTCAGAACCTATTCATCTCCTGGTTGCAGGTTTGCACCCCTTCACAACACCTCCTGAATTTCCCCACCCATATGCCTTGATAACCACCATTCTACTCTGTTTCTACAAGTTCAGCTTTTTTAGATTCCACATATTAATGAAATCACACATTTGTCTTTCTCTGACTAAATGTGTTTTTGAAGAAAAGAAAGAAGGAAATGAAGAAAAAAGAAACTTAGGAAAGAGGAAAGGGAGGGAGGAAGGAAAGAATAGAAAGCTAATGAAGAAAGAGAAAGAGGCATGGACAGTTTTTCATCTCAAAAAGAATATGAGCGGAGAATTCTGGAAAAACCACACTTTCGCAGTTGGCCATTCCTTGTCTAGGCAGCCCCTTTATTTTTAACCTAGAGAGTCAAGCAATAACTATTGCGAACAACAATAAAAGGCACTTCTGTGATGCAACATGATAATCCTATTTGCCTAAATGGGATGAATCGTATTTGAGCATTTATTGTTGTTGTATTTGTGCAAACACAGAGAACTTTAGTTATGACCTGAAAGTTCATCCTGTAATTTAGTAACAAATGTTATAATGCATCACAAAGGCATATTCACCAATTTTTGTCAAGCCTCCTTTTAAAAAAAAACTATTATTTATTTGTAAGAGACACAGAGACATAGGAGAGTGATAGGCAGGCTCCCCACAAGGAACCTGATGTGGGACTCGACCCCAGATCCTAGGATCATGCCTTGAGCTGAAGGCAGATGCTCAACCGCTGAGCCACACAGGTGTTCTCCTGTCAAGCTTCAACACCTAATTGCCTTAAAACTCATTTGTGTCATAATAGGACTGAAGCAGGATGTTTACTGTGCCACTAAACTAAATATTTTGCTTGTATACTTGAGCTTCTGCAAATTAAAAATGAAATTTTAAAGGAAAACAGATTAATAATTTTATAAACTTAGTATACTTGGGCTAGTGGTCCAATATAGTGATACTGAGCATCAACTACCTTCCTTTATACCAACTTTGAGTAAATAATGTAAAGCTCTAAAAATGGCCTGCATATTTTTAACTAGTAATTTACCAAGTAACAAGTAATTTACCAACTTCAATAAAGTTTTAAAAGGGGTTACCTAGTGGTTACCTAGTGGGAATTATACTTGCACTTTCTTTGTTTCACAATCCTCTCCAGATCGCTACCTAATCACCCGGCTAGCCATTCCCTCGGGCTGGGATGATGCATACACATTTCTGACAGTTCCTCTTGCATCAGGAATATAGAAATAGAGCCTTGCAATCCAGATCAGAAGCCAAGGCATAGCCATAAGGTCATAGAATCCGAGAGAGAGAGAGAGAGAGAGAGAGAGAACAAGTAATGTAGGACCACTTCTCAGGCTCCAGGTGTAATCCTTCTGTGAAATGGCGACACACACATAAGAGAAGCATCACTATACAGATTTTGGTCTTTTAGCGTGAATATCTAACTAGAGATCCCAGTTCCATCTCAGAAAGCTTTATTGATCCAGGAAGATCTCCAGTTACCCAAATCCATGTCGTGGGACCACACTCCAGGAGATGGCCAGAGTAAGTTTCCCATATGTAATGATCAATTAACAACCAGGGAGACAGGTGAGGGCAACTTTCATTGATTCAAATCATATTCAAGGATAAAAACGGAATGTTTAAAGTCTTCATCCACATGACAACATCTGTACTAATAATTCTAAGTAATTTAGGAAATAGTTTACTGTATTTTAAAGTGTGTTTCACTATTATTTCCATTGGAATTTAGTTCTAGCTTTATACAAACAGTGCAGCCTAGGTAATTCAGTTTCCTCTGTGCACTACTTTCACCAGTGGTTAGGTGAGTGGAAGGAAGTCAGGTGATCACGAAGGTGTTTTTCATTTATGTAAGTGTAGGATTTTGTATAAGTTATGGCTCAGTCTAAAGAGGATTTGAGAACGTCTCTTCAAGGTATTTCTCTAAATAAATGGTTTTATGTCAGGTATTGGGTTTGATCTATCTTTTTATGTTCACAGCACGATACCAGGTGCAGAGAATGTGCTCCACAAATTTTTATCAGTTGAAAGGATAAATAAATATTGGTGCTGTGTGAAATGTAGAAGATGAGAGAGATGGTACCTTAAATAGTCTGTGCTGTGTTACATCTATACACGTGCAGAATTTTTCAAGACTTTACCTACTCAATGTATTATTCCTTATCTCTTAGTTCCATAAATAGCAAGTTATTTCCTCAGTTGTGGACAATCAGAGGAATAGGATAAATTGGGACTTTAAGTGTTTCTATAGGTAAAAGTTCAAAGGATTGACAGGTAATAAAATGATGTCAAGTGACCAGAGACATGAAAACGTGTACACTTGTCATAATGTCTCTGTGAGGGATATTGATGTCAAGGATGCTATGGCACAAAGAGTTTTCTGTGGGATGGAACTTCCTGTTAGGAAACAGATCCAGAGTATTTGCTCTCCTCTCCTTGCATGTTGCTCACAGAGGAAACTAAGACTGAATCTCTTTCCCAGAGGATTTCAGGGAGCTTCAGTCTTGCTATTTGTTTTATTTGAAATAATTTAGTGGGGTTTATGGAGTCAAATAAGGGAGCAATCTTATTTCTTTAACGCCATTATCACTAGTATATGTTCTTTGGTGTTATCTGAGAGACCGAATTTGACCTAAAGAACCTGGACAGACCTGTGGAAATGATCCATCCCATACAGGCCCTGCCCACAGTGTTCAGACGTTTGATAGTGATGCTTCTGAAGTTCTTTCACTGACATGATTATGACTTAGATTGACTGGTAACTTGTTGCTTTTATGTCCATTAATTAATTTGATCCTTACATGGGGGCATTATTCTTTCCCAGGGGAGGACTCTGAAGTTAACAGAAGTGAGGAAACTTGTGTTAGGATGGCACAGCCTGTAAGAGTCAGAGCTGTTGAGTCAGGCCCTATTGTTCTATCTTTAAGTCCTGTGCTCTTTCTCCCAGTGAAGATAGTAGAAGATCTTGGGTCTTAGACTTGGATTAATTTTAAAGGCTCCCGAGGAGACCCCAGATAAAATTGAGATTGTCACTATTCAGGAGGAATATAGCAACTGCCCAAATGTCTTTGGGTATCCTTGCTTGAAACCCTAAAGTGAGCCATTCAAAAATCTGGACTATATTCTGGTACTACTCTAGCCCAAGAACATACTTGAGAATGTGGGTGTCAGCACTCGATACTTTTTCTAAACATGAATCACATGGAAATACATATACCTGGAAATTAGGAGATGAACATAGTAAGGATTTCGGTGTCCTAGGATGACTCCTTCCCAGGCTTCTCCCTTCTTCCATTCAGCATGTTCTCCAGTCATGAAGATGAGTGATGATAATGATATATTCACTTATAGTGTGACATGTGCATAGTGCTTCACAAGTGATCCTTATACCACTTAAATGGTGTGTACTATTCTTACCCACATTTAACCCTTGAGAAAGGAATGATAGTTAAAGTGTAACAGAAAATCCAATGTGAGTCAATGATGTGGTAAGAAAATTAATGGTGAGAAAAACATCCATTAACTGTGTTCAAGAGATACAAAAAGCTTCCTTACTATATTTAGCATCCCTTAAGTATTTCCATAAGACTGCTCCTGCCCACCATGCTGACAATGGCTTACGATATTTATTTATTTATTCTTGCAGAGAACCAGAGCCATCCAACCAGTATCACCTGGGTCCCCATGGAAGTGGCTAACAATGTCACTGAGTTTATATTCCTAGGCCTCTCCCAGGATCCTGGAATGCAGCTGATGTTCTTTGCCTTGTTCCTCTTCTTCTACATCGTGATCATGGTGGGAAACCTGCTCATTCTACTTACAGTCTTCTCTGATCCCCGGCTCCACACACCCATGTATTTCTTCCTCAGTAACCTGTCCTTTGTGGACATTGCCTATTCCTCAGCCACAGCACCCAAGATGATTGCAGACTTTGTTTCTGAGAAAAAGACCATTTCCTACTGGGGTTGTGTAACTCAGATGTTTACCTTCCACTTTTTTGGTTGTGCTGAGATTTTTGTCTTGACCGTTATGGCTTTTGACCGTTATGCTGCCATCTGCCAGCCTCTCCGTTATACGACCATCATGAGTGCCAATACTTGTATCGTGCTGGCATCACTGTCCTGGCTGGGAGCGCTGGGTCATTCCTTTGTTCAGACCCTACTGACCTTTCAGCTGCCTTTCTGCCATAATCAGGTCATTGACCACTACTTCTGTGATGTCCACCCAGTCCTAAAGCTTGCCTGTGCTGATACAACCCTGGTAAACATGTTGGTGATTGCCAACAGTGGTCTCATCTCTTTAGGGTGCTTCCTCATTCTTCTGGCCTCCTACACTGTCATTCTCTTTAGTCTTCGCAAGAGGTCTTCAGAGAGCCGGCGCAAGGCTCTTTCTACCTGCGGGTCTCATTTCACTGTAGTAACGTTCTTCTTTGTCCCTTGTATCTTTATTTACCTCCGTCCATCCACTACTTTCCCCCTGGATAAGGCTGTATCTGTGTTCTATACTACCATCACCCCAATGCTGAACCCGCTCATCTACACTCTGAGGAATGAGGATGTAAAGAATGCCATGAAACGGATATGGAATAACATGGTCTCCTTGAAGGAAAAGTAAAAGGATAGGTCATCAGAATTGTAAAATCTGAGAATTAGCTAATAAAATAATTTGAGTCTATTTTCTTTTTCTCTTTTGAGGTGGACTAAACTTAGACCTTTCCATAATGTCAAGTCTATCTTGTCTCACTTTAGGAGAGTAAACATGTCAACTCATTAACTCTTTTAGATCCCTTCAATTCAAATTATGCTTTCTTAAGCTAATGAATGATTTAGAATGAGTTTATGAGAGAAAGATATCTCTGAGAAATCTGTCTATTTCACTTAAAAATCAGTGATAGATTAAAGGGAATAAATAGCTGGGCAGTGTACTTCAGAAAATGCTGTGTTATTCCAAGGAAATTTTTATTAATTTACTTACTTTTTAAGATTTTTTAAAAAGTTTTATTTCACTTATTTTGGAAAGAGAGAGAGCAAGTGAGTGTGTGTACATGAAAAATGGGCAGAGGGAGAGAATCTGCAAGTAGGATCTCTGCTGAGCATAGAACCTGATGTGCGCTTGATTGCATGACCCTACAATCATACCCAAGCTGAAACCAGGAGTTTGACAATCACTAAGCCACCCAAGCACCCCAAGGTTTTTTTTTTTTTTTAAGCAGTCTCTACACCCTCTGTGGGGCTGGGTCTCACAACTCTGAGATTAAGAGTTGCGTGCTCCACTGACAGCCAGGTAGGTGCCCTCAAGGAACTTTATAGATCTTGTTTCATGACTCCTATCTTTCAAGAATTCTTCCCTGATTATTTTCATCCAACATTTTCTATATGCCTTAAGCACATTTCCATACAGTTTATAAAATAGTATCACTTATTTTTTTCTGGTTTTCATTACCTTAGTAGATTTTATGTCATTTCTACAACTTATTAAGGATATAAATAATGTATTTTACCTCCTTTCCACTCCCTGTATGTGGCACATAGCTGGATGCACAATGGATACTTGTGACAGAGTCTGCTTGTTATTACCCCAGTGTCCATCGTTCCTTTTTTTCTTACTAGCAGAGACGTGACATTATTCATGGTGACCCCACGGAAATATTACATTTACCAGTCTCTCTTTTTCACTGGGGGTGGATACTATAATGTAGACAGTAGCTGCTGAGGGAGACTTTTGAAAACTGTTTAAAATGGTTTCTCTGCATTCAGGCCTTCTATACATGATGACTCCTGGCATGTTGTTGCATTTCCTTTTATTTTTCATACTCCCTTTCCTCTGTAAAAAAAAATCATTCTATCCTTTAAAAATACTTATTTGGAAAAAAATACGCTGACTTTATATTTCAAATTGTGGGCTATATCAGTTTTCCCTTTTCCTCCTAAGGTCTAAATAAGACAACAACAACAAAAACAAGGAAACAAGTTTAGATTCACAGTAACAAAGACAAGAGGACAGGAGTTAGATTCTACAGACAAAGGAGTCCGACAAGTATTTGGAAAAGAGAAGGCAAAGGTGTAGTCACTGATTTGTCTACTAGAAAAAGCTAATACTAGAGTAGATTCTGAAGAGAAATAGACAGATTTATATCCCAGAATCCTTGACGTGTTTGAGATGCCAGGACACCACGTAAGGAAGATGGTGGGGTTTAGGACTAGTAATAGGAAGATGAAGAGGAAGGAATTGTTCAGTCTCCCATCTTCTCTAATCTCCCCTCACTCCCAGGTGCTCACACAGGCATACTCTTCACAAAGAAAATATTGGCATCTTTGCATTAAGAAATTAAATTATATTAGAGAAAAGTCTTTCATGTTCCGCCTTTGGAGATCACAAATAGAAAGGCTGCCTCTCTGCAAGAACACCGACCAGAAGCCTACTGATTCATAAGCCCTGGTCTATCGATCCAGATCTTTTGGGCAAGATTTTGGTGCTGAACTCTTCTTTAATACACATAAAACAGTTGAAATAAAAAGTGAGACTTTAGGAAGGCCAAAGGGGATTTGGTGGAATCCTAGATAAAGCAGAAAAAAAATTCACTTTGAAAACCACTGATATCTCCATATTGACCAGAGAGAATATTTGCAATCCTGAAATGAGAACATGATACTTAAAAAACCAATAAAAAGTGTTTTGGAAATTAAATAAAAAGAGTAATGAATAAAATTAAGTCAAATCAATAGAGGGCAATCCTGAGATGAGAACATGATATTTTCAGAAAAATAAAAAAAATATTTTGGGGAACTAAATAAAAGAAAGAATAATGAATAAAATCAAGACAAATCAATAGAGGGTTGAAAGAGTCAAAAAATCTTCAGGAAAGCAGAATTTTTTTTTAAAAATGAAGAAATTAAAAATAGAAAAAATATGAAAAATCAAGTCAAGAGTTAAAACATTCAACTCATATTTGTTCCAGGAGAACAGAGAAGACAGATGGGAGAATTTTTTTTCCAGAGGGGAGAATTTAAAGAACAATGAAAGTGAAGCTCATAGGAAGGTTTAAGTCTCCAGATACAAAACATGTACTGAGTACCCATTCTAGTGATGAGAAAACAATAAGTAAGGCACATTATTGTGCAATTTTATTACCCTAGAGATTGAGAAGATTTTAAAGTAATTGAGAGAGACAGAAAATATAGGCCACAGAAAGTATACAAAATCCAAAAGTCATTAGAGAATTCAATAACAACACTGGACCATCCCACATGGTAGAAAGGTGCCTGAAACTGGTTTTCAGCCTAGAACACTGTACAGAACAAAACCATCAATCAGGTATGAAAGCAGAATAAGATCTTTTCAGTCATGCCAAGATTTATAAAATTTATAGGGACGCTTTCTTTGAAAGTATGGGAGGATGTGTTCCAGCAAAAACAACAAAGGGGAAAAGAGGGTGAAGAATTCAGTGTAGGTGTGGCCTAAAGCACTTTCAGATGAGAGCTAAACAGCAAACATAGGCGCAATAGAAATGGATGAAAGCAGAGGGTAGAAGCCCTGGGAAGGGAGACTTCAGAAAACAGAGAGAAGAGGGGGAGTTTATATTATCTAAGATGAAAATGGAGCATCTTAGTTATAAAGGCATAGAATGGACAAGTTGATGGGCTTAAGGATACATTTATAGAAAATTGTATCATTTAGGACGCTAACAGAAAACTGATGACACACTCAAAATACAATAATTCACAAAGGGAAATTCACAGAGGGACCCTGTAAAACTGTAGATATGGAGGAGTCACATGGGGCAGTACTATAAACAGGGGTTAGAAGCAGTAGAGCTGTTATCACCATTATGTCTGAAGGGACTTGAAGAGAGAGTAGATAGAGGAACTCAAAAGAGGATAGATTTTTCTTTTTCCTTATTTTTTTGAATTAAGACTTAATTTTCTTAAAGCAGTCTTAGATTCACAGAAAATTAAAGGAAAAGTACAAGGATTTGCTATACACTGCCTTCCTCCACACAATCATAGTTTCCCTCATCAGCGTCCCCCAGCAGAGTGATATAGCTGTTAGGACACCTCATAATCAGCCGACATCCATAATTTACTTTATGGTTTACTCTTGGTATTGTATATTTTGTAGGTTTGGACATGTGTATGACATGTATCCATCATTATATTATTATACAGAGTAGTTTCCCTGCCCTAAAAATTCTCTGTGCTCTGCCTTTTCATCCTTCCCTATCTCCACCACCTCCCTCACCCCAAGCCCTGGCAATCACTGATCTTTTCAATGCCTTTTCCTGAATGTCATATAGTTGGAATCATATAGTATGTAGCCCTTTCAGGTGGGCTTCTTTTCCTTAGTGATATGCATTTAAGTTTCCTCCATTTCCCTATCTTTTTTAAATTGATATGCAATTGACACATGTTACACTTGTTTCAGGTGTACACCATAGGGATTTGATAAGTCTATACATTATGCAACTCTTACCACTAGTGCAGCTATCAGCTGTCATCTTACAACATGATTACAATGCCATTGACGATATTCCCTATGCTTTATCTTTTATCCCTGTGACTTATTCATTCCATAACTGGAAGCCTATGTCTCCCAATCTCTTTAACCCATCTTGTCAAACCCCCAACTTCCGCCCTTCAGGCAACAGTCGCTTTTCCCCCTGTATTTATGGGTCTGTTTCTGCTTTTTATTTATTCATGTGTTTTAGATTCCACATGTGGGTAAAATCACGTGGCATTTGTCTTTCTCTGACTTATTCCGCTCAGCATAATACCCTCCAGGTCCATCCATGTTGTTGCAAAGAGCAAGATCTCATTATTTTTATGGCTGAGTAGTATTCAATTGTAGATATATACCACATCTTTTTTAATCCAGTCATCCATCAGTGGACACTTGGGTGGCTTCCATATCTTAGCTATTGGAAATAATGCTGTAAAAAACTTAAGGGTGCATATATCTTTTTGAATTCGTAGTTTCATTTTCTGTGGGTAGATAGCCAGTAGCAGAATTACTGGATCATATGGTATTTCTATTTTTAGTTTTCTGAGAAACCTCCATGCTGTATTACATAGTGGCTTAACCAATTTACACTCCCATCAACATTCCCATAAACAGCACAAGATTTCCTTTTTCTCCATATCTTCATCAATACTTTTTATTTCTTATCTTTTTGATTCTAGACATTCGGACAGGTGTAAGGTGATATTTCATTGTTATTTTGATTTGCATTTCTCTATGATTGGTAATTTTGAGTATCTCTTCATGCATCTGTTGGCCAGCTGTCTTCTGAATACAAAAATATCTATTCAGATCCTTTGCCCATTTTTATTTTTATTTATTTATTTCCTTTTATTTCCTTTTATTTTATTTTTTTATAATAAACATATTTTTTATTGGTGTTCAATTTGCCAACATACAGAATAACACCCAGTGCTCATCCTGTCAAGTGCCCCCCTCAGTGCCTGTCACCCATTCACGCCCACTCCCCCTCCTCCCCTTACACCACCCCTAGTTCGTTTCCCAGAGTTAGGAGTCTTTATGTTCTGTCTCCCTTTCTGATACTTCCCACACATTTCTTCTCCCTTCCCTTATATTCCCTTTCATTATATTTATATTCCCCAAATGAATGAGAACATATAATGTTTGTCCTTCTCAGATTGACTTATTTCACTCAGCATAATACCCTCCACATTGAAGCAAATGGTGGGTATTTGTTCCATCCACATTGAAGCAAATGGTGGGTATTTGTCATTTCTAATGGCTGAGGAATATTCCATTGTATACATACACCACATCTTCTTTATCCATTCATCTTTTGATGGACACCGAGGCTCCTTCCTCAGTTTGGCTATTGTGGACATTGCTGCTAGAAACATCGGGGTGCAGGTGTCCCGGCATTTCATTGCATCTGTATCTTTGGGGAAAATCCCCAGCAGTACAATTGCTGGGTCGTAGGGCAGGTCTATTTTTAACTCTTTGAGGAAACTCCACACAGTTTTCCAGAGTGGCTGCACCAGTTCACATTCCCACCAACAGTGTAAGAGGGTTCCCTTTTCTCCGCATCCTCTCCAACATTTGTGGTTTCCTGCGTGGTTAATTTTCCCCATTCTCACTGGTGTGAGGTGGGATCTCATTGTGGTTTTGATTTGTATTTCCCTGACGGCAAGTAATGGAGAGCATTTTCTCATGTGCATGTTGGCCATGTCTATGTCTTCCTCTGTGAGATTTCTCTTCATGTCTTTTGCCCATTTCATGATTGGATTGTTTGTTTCTTTGCTGTTCAGTTTAATAAGTTCTTTATAGATCTTGGAAACTAGCCCTTTATCTGATATGTCATTTGCAAATATCTTCTCCCATTCTGTAGGTTGTCTTTTAGTTTTGTTGACTGTATCCTTTGCTTTGCAAAAGCTTCTTATCTTGATGAAGTCCCAATAGTTCATTTTTGCTTTTGTTTCTTTTGCCTTCATGGATGTATCTTGCAAGAAGTTACTGTGGCGGAGTTCAAAAAGGGTGTTATCTGTGTTCTCCTCTAGGATTTTGATGGAATCTTGTCTCACATTTAGATCTTTCATCCATTTTGAGTTTATCTTTGTGTATGGTGCAAGAGAGTGGTCTAGTTTCATTCTTCTGCATGTGGATGTCCAATTTCCCCAGCACCATTTATTGAAGAGACTGTATTTTCCAGTGGAGAGATTTTCCTCCTTTATCGAATATTATTAGTTGACCGTAAAGTTGAGGGTCCTCTTCTGGATTCTCTATTCTGTTCCGTTTATCTATGTGTCTGTTTTTGTGCCAGTACCACACTGTCTTGATGACCACAGCTTTGTAGTACAACCTGAAATCTGGCATTGTGATGCCCCCAGCTATGGTTTTCTTTTTTAACCTTTGCCCATTTTTAAATTGGACTTTTTTATATTGAGTTGTGTAAGTTCTTTATATATTTCAGATATTAACCCCTTATCAGGTATGTTATTTGCAAATATCTTCTCTCATTCAGTAGGTTGCCTTTTTGTTTTATTGGTTTTTTTCCTTTGCTATGTAGAAACTTTTTATTTTGATGTATTCTCAATATTTTATTTTTAGTTTTGTATCTCTTGCCTGAGGAGACATATCTAGAAAAATGTTGCTATGGCTGATGCCAAATAAATGACTGTCAAAGAAAACTTTCGGAAGTTTTATGGTTTTGGGTGTCACATTTAGGTTTTAATCCATACTGAGTTTATTTTTATATATAGTATAAGAAAGTGGTCCAGTTTCATTCTTTTCCATGGAGTTGTCCAGTCTTCTGAGCACCATTTATTGAATAGGCAGTCTTTTTCCCATTGTATATTCTTGCCTCCTTTGTCATAGATTAGTTGACCATATAAGCATGTGTTTATTTCTGGGCTCTCTATCCTGTTTCATTGATTTATGTACCTGTTTTTGTGCCAGCAAATGTTTTGATTACTACCACTTTAGTATATCTTTAAATCTAGGATTGTATGATTCCTCCATCTTTATTCTTTTTTCTCAATATTGCTTTGGATATTTTGGGTCTTTTTTTTTGGTTCCATACACATTTTAGGATTTTTTTGTTCTAGTTCTGTGAAAAATGCTGTTGGCATTTTGATAGCATTGCATCTGCAGATGTCTTTTGGGTAGTATGGCCTTTTCAACATTAATTCTTCCAACCCATGGGTATAGAATAGTTTTCTATTTGTTTCCCATTGTCATAAATTTCTTTCATCAGTATTTTATAGTTTTCAGAGTATAGTTCTTTCACCCCTTTGGTTAAGTTCATTTCTAGATGTTTTATTCTTTTTGATGTAATTGCAAATGGGATATTTTCTTAATTTCTTTTTCTGCTATTTGTTATTAGTGTATATAAGTGCAACCAATTTCTGTGTATTAATTTTTAAAAGATTTTATTTATGTATTCATGAAAGACAGAGAAAGCGAGAGAGAGAAAGAGGCAGAAACATAGGCAGAGAGAGAAGGCTCTCCACAGGTACCTGATGCAGGACTCCATCCCAGACCCGAGGATCGCACCCTGAACCAAAGGCAGACACTCAACCACTCACTGAGCCACCCATACATCCCCTGTGTATTAATTTTGTATCTGCAACTTTACTAAAGGTAATTCTGTTATCTGCGTTTCACAGAGTGTATAATATAAAGAGCTGATGAAATACCATTGAGATAGACTCTTAAGTTCTTTGTCAGAGAACATTTCTAAGTGAAAGGTATTGACAAGTATTTGTGATTCATAGATGGGACAGTCATTTATAGGTTGATTTAGGAAAATAAGGATAGTTTCTCTCTTATTCATCATTATATGCCTGGTGTCTACTACACTGTGTAGGGTGTGTGACATATAGTAGGTAATCATTAAACACATGTAGAGGACACTGAAAAAAGTCAGAAATATTAAGGAGTTATTACTTAAGGTCTTTACTGCAAACATCAGTAGAGTTTAAGCAATTCATGTAATATTAGATTTTGATAGATCTCCATTTTTCCAAGGATGCAACATCTCTGAATGACATAGTCCTTTGAGACAGCACAATTGGAAATACTCATCATAGTCTAGAGAGCATACCATACACCATAACATTTTCTACTTCTAATCTAGGTAAATGAGCCATTTTCCTTATTTGTTATGGGAAATTCAGGTGCATTTCTTTGGGTGATGCACACATCAACTTTTAAATTATTCCCTCAGTGTTTTGATTCCTAGCTGGCTGGCTGTGGACTCCAGAGAATTGGAATTCTTAGTCATAATCCATGATGCTAGTTAGCTCATTGTTACATCAGGGAAGGAACTGATATATACCAGAATTAGAAGACAAAGCTTTCTGTTGTAAATGGGGAAAGAGGCACCTCTATCCCCACTATAGTTCCTGACTATACCAGAACTCTCACCAGCAACTGGTAGGTGGAAGAATGGCATTCTATTATTTACATAAACTATTTTTTGAGACAATGCGGTAGATGTAATAATGGGAATAACTCTGTAAAATACTCAAAGAATAGTGTTAAGAAGTAGAGGCTTCTGGTAAGGAAAGGTATTAGGGAAACATGATGATCATAATCATATAGAGCAGACCTTAGCCATGGTGTACAAATAGGTAAGGCATTTTGAGCCCAAGGCTGAACAGGGCATTGAGAAGATAACTGGGTTATCTCATATTTACAGAATGAGCCATTCTTAAACAGTTTCAATCAGAGAAGGTTCTTCTAATTTATGGGTCTTATCTTTCAAAATTTTGAATCCTGTCACTTCTTTTTTTAAAGATATTTATTTATTTATTTATTAATAAGAGATACACAGAGAGAGAGAGAGGCAGAGGGAGAAGCAGGCTCCATGCAGGGAGCCCGATGCGGGACTCGATCCTGGGTCTCCAGGGATCAGGCCCTGGGCTGAAGGTGGCACCAACCGCTGAGCCACCCGGGCCCCCCTGAATACTGTCACTCCTGAAGTGAAGTCAGTCAGGAGTGCATATGGTTCTTCAAGATGACCACTGTGAAGAAGAAGGGGGAGATAGGACCTGTCATGTTTCATTTTGAACAGACTGGAGTTCATAGCAGCAACAGCTCTGGAAGTGAATAAAGAAAAAAACTTAAAAGCAGAGACTCTTATTTGAAATTAATATAGATAAAATATGTATCTTAAAAAGACGACTCCGGGAAACAGATCAGGAATCATGAAGCAGGCTCAGGAAACACCAAATGTAATAATAAAACAATCTTAGAAGTATTTGAGAATTTTTTCGTATAATGTCATCAACTAGTTTGTTCACTTACAAATCCATTCATCCATCCATCCATCTATCCATCCATTCATCCATCCAACAAACACATATTAAAGACCATAATGTGCCAGAAGTTATCTTAGGCACTAGATAGATATCTAAGCGAGACATGCTTCATGTCTTCACGGGGCTCAGAGTTTCAGTTTTATTTTGGCTAAAATATGAACTGAAAAGCTACAAGGCAATGCGTCAAGTTTTGTTTTGTTTTGTTTTGTTTTGTTTTTTGTTTTTTTGAGTTGTGAACAGAGTATTACTATGAGAGCCCAGATTTCTCTGGTGTTTGTTAGAAATTATTCATACAAAATTTCAGACATTTTGAGAAAAAAAGCCTTCTGAGACTAGCTGGATGATTTAACAATAGTGATTTTAAAAAAAGACTTATTTGTAGACAGAGACCGAGTGTTCACAGTAGGGGAAGGGGCAGCAGGAGAGAGAAAAGCAGACTCCTCACTGAGTGGGGAGCCCAAAGCCAGGCTTGATCTCATGACCCATGAGATCATGAGCTATGAGATCATGACTTGAGCTGAACCAAGAGTTGGACTCTTAGTGGTCCAACAATAATGATTTATCAACAGTCACCTAGGATTGTAGTCTGGGAAGGCAGGAGGAGATAGTAGTACTTAGAAGTCAAATGCTCTTGTCCTCTTCTCTAAGTCATTTCTTAGATTTTGTTTTCTGGATCCAAGATGAGTAGCTAGAGATAGAGTGGGCATAAGAGAAGTCTAAACAGACATTAAAGGGAAATATTTTGGACATCATATATAAGAATAATAGTTTCTCTATTGAGATTGCTTCTTTGTAAAGGGAATATAAGTATCACTATCATCAAAATGACAACAGTAATAATAACTTAAGTATGAACTATGAGGTATTTTTCTGAGCTTTACATGTATTAGCTCATTAATCCCTACAATAGTACCTATGAGGTAGGTACTATGACCATCTCCACTATCCGCACTAATGGACACAGTAAGAGAGAGAAGTGGGTGAGTTTCTCGAGGTCACATAGCTAGTAACTAGTCAGATGTGACTAGAAACAAAGCACCCACACTCCATGTCTATTTTAAGAGAAATGCACAAGCAGCAAATGATTCTCTCATGTTGAAATCAGCCCTTCTCCAATCCTAATGCTTTCTTCTTGCCTAGTTTACTGTGAGCCACAAAGCATATAGGAAATCAAGATACTTGCTACATTTTGGTATTCTCTGCTGCTGGTTTATTTGTGAGGCTCAAGATCCCTGGTCTGCACATATCCCTCTATATGGTGAGATGCTTTCGTAAACTACCTCATCACTATCTTATCAAATAAGAGAGGTAAGCTTGATATCTTAGGAAGAGGAAAAGTGAATTTAAGATATTTATTTTACATGTTATGTATATCCACAGTGATGATTGAGGGATTGAGGGATGAACCATCCCTCCGCGTTGTCACTCACATTGTTCTTAATCTACCTTTCTGGGGCCTTGACTCTCAATCCACTTTTATCTTCATAGAATTCTAGAATTATACAGCTAGATTATTCGTTAAAATTCTAGTTGAGATTCCTTATGCTGCCAGGAAGAAACTTGTAGAGGGAAGATGAATGATCTTCCTAAGGACATGTAGATTTTGGTGGCTAAGCTATCATGGGAATCTAAGTGTCTTAATTCTTGTTCAATGTTCTTTATAGCTGCCTTTCAAACAGAAGTATATGTCACATAAATACCCTACACTTTCTTAAAATTCAATTCTTTATAAAAATATTGGAGAAATTAAAGAAATATGTGATATTACATGTGCACGCCTGTGTGCAACATATATAAAAGTCATAAATATAAAACAAAAGGTTTCAAATAACTTTGTGATTTCTTATCCTACTGTTCTAAAAATATCTTTTTTGAATGGTTTGCTCTAACATGGGTCTCTTATTGAGGTAGAGTATTCTTTAAAAATAAACTCCACATATCTCTGGCTTCTAAAAATCTAGTACCTCCCTACTATGCTTGCCTCTAGGTTCCCTTCCTCACTTGATCGTAGTCTCCATTTCTTAGGGTCTCCTTTGCTCTGTCCCCTGGCTCAGGGAAGGCTAAAGCTCTACCATGTACATAGCCTTTAACATAGTCCCATGATCAGCATGTTTGAAAGGATGAAGTACTTTTCTTTTCTGGGGAAGAATTTTCAATAAACCTTCATTTGAATCTAATTATGCATAATACATATATATATATATATACAATATATATATTATAAAATTATTTTGCCTTTTCATGTAAATGAATGCTTCACTGGTGGACTCATAAAGATGGGCAATTTTCATCCTCAGAATAAATGCAAGAGTAATAAATGCCTCTTTCATTTACAGCTTTCTTCCCCTTCATCAGCACAACATTTCCTTTTCTTCCGTCTTCCCAGCCTCTCAGTTTCAGCTTGCTCCTTCTACCTCATGTTATTGAAATAGGGTCTGAAAGAAGTTCTTTCCATTGTGAGTTTTTGGTTTCCAGGAGGGGCTACGATGAATGACTTTTACTCTGGGAAACACTGGCTTCTTCATTCACATCTAAGGAAAGAGAAATCAGTAGTGGTCATGGATGATAGCTAATATTTTTAAAATGCCTCTTGTATGAGGGTAACTCAGTATCTTTTGAGTCATTTAAATCTTTTACTATTTCAGAATCTGTGGTAGCCTCCCTAATTCCTCAAATTGTCAAGATAACTGTTCTCCGTGTGATTACTAAGAGCTTGTATAGATACATGGATGAACACTGCATTGTTGGTAAGGAAGAAGTTTTGCACAGATTCTCGCTTTTCCCTAAAGCACTTGTTCCCTTGAGGTGAGTTCACAGTTCACTCACCTGTAGGGAGAGCCTTGATCCTTCTGGGTATCTCTGTAGTCATTCTCTAGATACTACATTAAACACAGAATGGGAATTCACTAGATGTTAAAAGAGGAACAGGCTTTTTTAGATTTCACATATACATGAGATCTTTGTCTGGCTTATTTCACACTTAGCATAACATCCAGTTTCATCCATGTTGTTGCAAATGATAGGGTCCCTTTTTCTAAAGACAGAATTATATGTATATTACTATTGTTATATTATTATATATATTATGTATATTATATATATTATTATCTATATTATTATATCATATATATCATATTTCCTTTTTCCATGGAGAAGTAGAATGCTTATTACCAGGGACAAGGAGGTGGGGGATATAGGAAGATGTTGATCAAAAACTACATTGCAGTTATGTAGGATGAATGAATAAGTCTGGAGATCTAATGTACAGAATAATGACTATTATTAATTATACTGTATTGAGGACCAAAAATTTGCTAAGAGTCTAGGTTTCAGGAGTTATCACTGAAAAAAAATGGTAATTGTGTGAAGAGATTCTGTTAATTAGCTTGGTGATAGTATTCATTTGACTATGTATTTATGTATCAGATTATTGTGTTGTACACCTTAAATATACACAATTTTTATTTAAAGAGAATAAAAAGAGGAACAGGCTTGTATCAAGAGACGGGAGGTGTAGTATAGGCAGGATAAAGTAAAACCCTCCTGACAACTAGCTGCTCTAAGAGTAAGTGCTGGCTTGGAATAGCTAACGCTTTCTAGATGGCAGCCTAGGAAGGAAATGCCCTAACTCAGCCTCCATGGAGGGTTTATCTCCCCCCAGATTTCCCACAAACATAATTCCTTGCTCCAGATTATATTGGCACAATTCCAAACTTTTCTTAGAGCGTGGACAAAACATTTCTAAATATTCAGGGCAGATTCATTCAAATTTTATTAGTAGTTTGAATGTGCTGGATGAACCTCATTTTACGTTTTTTAAATTTTACTCTTTATTTATTTTTCTTTTTTTAATAATAAAATTATTTTTTATTGGTGTTCAATTTACCAACATACAGAATAACACCCAGTGCTCATCCTGTCAAGTGCCCCCCTCAGTGCCCATCACCCATTCACCACCACCCCCCGCCCTCCTCCCCTTCCACCGCCCCTAGTTCATTTCCCAGAGTTAGGAGTCTTTATGTTCTGTCTCCCTTTCTGATATTTCCCACACATTTCTTCTCCCTTCCCTTATATTCCCTTTCACTATTACTTATATTCCCCAAATGAATGAGAACATATAATGTTTGTCCTTCTCCGATTGACTTACTTCACTCAGCATAATACCTTCTAGTTCCATCCACGTTGAAGCAAATGGTGGGTATTTGTCATTTCTTAATGGCAGAGTAATATTCCATTGTATACTCTTTATTTTTTAAAAGATTTTATTTACTTATTCATGAGAGAGAGAGAGACAGAGAGAGAGAGAGAGGAAGAGACACAGACAGAGGGAGAAGCAGACTCCCTGTGGGGAGCCTGATGCGGGACTCAATCCCAGGATCTCAGAATCATGACTAGAGCCGAAGACAGAGGTTCAACTGCTGAGCTAACCAGGTGTCCTGAACCTCATTTTAGATACAGAAGATATAAAGTTACATTTTTTAAATAGTTTGCCATTATGGTGCTCAAATTCCAAGTGGCTTTGGTACAATTCCAGCAATGACTACAATTCAGCAGTAAATCCTGCCAATTGCATCTCCTAAATATTTTCTAAAGAAGACATTTCTCTTAATAAATGTTGCTTTATGTGTAATCCTACTTCAATTCATTTGCAAAGTGGCCAGTGATATTTCTAAGTCACAAGTCTTGTTAAGCTATATTATAAGCCATATAACAATATGTTCCAAAATATATTAGAAGCTGTTAAAACCTAATTTTGATTTTAAAGATCACATTACTTGGTCCTCAGCTCTCTCTACTCTGTTCTTGTGCTTCAGGAAATTGCAGGTCTTCTATAGTTCCTAGAAACTTTTCCCGATCACGGGACTTTTGTATTTGCTCTTCTCTGTTCCTAAAATGCTTTTCTCCTGCTTTCAAAGTTAATTGACATGTCATCAGTTCAAAGATGCTTCTCATCACTACCCCCATGCCTCTACTATGTATTACCTATCTTCATTCCCTCTTTACTTCCCTCTCTTTCTCTTGTTAATAGCGGTAATTATTTATTTTGCTTATTTACAGCTCATTTGTTTATTGTTTGCTTACTAATTTGTTGTCTGTCTATATTTCTAAAATGAAAGTTCAGTGAGGCAGAAACTGTCTTCTTTGTCCATTGTTGTGTTCTTAGCAGTTAGCACAGAGTAGCTGTTCCCTAAATAGTTGTTGAATAAATGAATATTATAGAAGTGATGCAGAAGCTATATATTTTGGGATAAAGCTTTCAATGTCATGTGTAAAGTTTTATGGAGGCTATTAGGAACCTTCTTCGGGTAAATAAGGTAAAACCATTGCTTTCTGGATTTCTAGGAAATATGTCAGTCTGGATAATTGTGCTTTTAAGAAAGTTGAGGATTGAAAACTGGCAGCATTATCTTTCTCTTGACTAAAATTCTTTTTTCTTTTTTTTTTTTTTTGAAAGACTATTGACTAAAATTCTAAACAGAATTTTAAATTTCTTTATCTTACTAAACATGATTGATTACATCACTGAGACCTACCCTGGGCTATGAATGGACGTAGGAATATTTACCCTTTTGCTAAATAGTCCCATAATGCTGAGCTTTCTGAGTGTTTTTATATTTTGCCTTTTGTGTCAGGTTGCTGGCAAGGACCGTTTTTTTCTTAGTGTGTCTGTTTGTAGGGGACCATCTCTCCTTTATGAATGATTCATAACATATTAGATCAGGAAGTAGCCTACATTTGTTAAAACTATTCACAAACTGAGTTGTAGGTTGCAAGGAAGAAACATGAGGTTTCGTCAGTTAATAGTATATCTAAGCTTTAGTGCCTGGATGCTGTTCCATCTGTTTGGTTTTACAGAATGGGAACTTTGTTTTCTCTATGCTGACCCTCTCAGGAGAGGCAGTATTATAAAATAGCACATCAGGAGAATTGAAACAACTCTTCAATATTGGCTGTTGATTATAAGAACTGCTTATGTTCATGGGCAGGTTTTATACTATTAACAGAGGAAGCATATGTGGTAAATGGGTGATTATCTTATTTTTACTGGATGGGCTTTATTCTATTTAATACTGGGGTAGGTTCAATTAATAGGAGTTGAGTAAAAGTTTCGCAGAAACCTTATTCCCACTGTCCCCTTGAAGTGGCAGGAGGGGTCAGCTTGGACGGCAAGCACACCCGCTCATCAGATCACTGTATCTCGTCCCCACCTTCCCGGAACAGTGGCTAAGATGCAAGGCCAGTGGGGTAATGATATTTGGTCACAGCCTGAAAAGTTCTCACGTACAGCCTGCACTGTTGCATCTCGTGTGTGGCGGCTTGCGTGCTGCCAAGGAGTCTGCTGGGCAGGCTTCGGCAAAGGAGGAAATGTCCCCTCACTCCACTCGAAGCCCCGGCATCTTTTTTAAAGATTAAAATGAAAATACTGCCAGATGAGTGTACCTGCCATTAGACCACAATCACGTGTCTCCAAGTTGGCTAGATTTCTCAACAACAACAACAACAACAACAACAAATCTAGAAAGAACAGGCTGCTTTTCCTCCCATTCCCCGTGTACAATTTGGTTTCTCTCCTAAGTAGCTGCACACATTGCTTGCTAAGGTAGATACACAGGGACAGGATTAACGCACTGCTGAGTTTCATAAAAAATAGAAATTAATAACATTAATACATCGGGATTTTGGTTTCAGACACGTGCCACGCTTCATATGGTTTCAGTGTTTCTAATTGTCGGGTCACCAGTTACTCTTTCCCTATCTTGGCTTATCAGACCTCAAATGGGACACTCAAAGGTATCCTAATACAGTGTCTTAATGATACAGACCAATCTGCTGATTTCAGCAGCAGTAAAATAAATCTAGATAAATGCTATTTGGAATAATTGTAATTTCTTTATTTTTTATAGCCATATTCTTTTACACAAGCGAAGAAATGGAACCTGCAAATTACACTAGGGTGACGGAATTTGTTCTCACTGGCTTATCCCAGACTCGAGAGGTACAACTAGTCCTATTTGTTATATTTCTGTCCTTCTATCTGTTCATCCTCCCAGGAAATGTTCTTATTATTTGCACCATCAGGCTGGACCCTCACCTGACCTCACCCATGTATTTCCTGCTGGCTAACCTGGCCTTCCTTGACATTTGGTACTCCTCCATCACGGCCCCTAAAATGCTCGTAGACTTCTTTGTGGAAAGAAAGAGGATTTCTTTCGGTGGGTGCATTGCACAGCTCTTCTTTTTGCACTTCGTTGGGGCCTCCGAGATGTTCCTGCTCACAGTAATGGCCTTTGACCGCTATGCTGCTATCTGCCGCCCTCTCCACTATGCTACTATCATGAATCGACGTCTCTGCTGTATCCTGGTGGCTCTCTCCTGGTTGGGGGGCTTCATTCATTCTATAATACAAGTGGTCCTCATTGTCCGACTTCCCTTCTGCGGGCCCAATGAGTTAGACAGTTACTTCTGTGATATCACGCAGGTCGTCCGCATTGCCTGTGCCAATACCTTCCCCGAGGAGTTAGTGATGATTTTTAGCAGTGGTCTGATCTCTGTAGTATGCTTCATTGCTCTCCTAATGTCCTATGCCTTCCTCCTGGCCATGTTGAGGAAACACTCAGGCTCGGGTGACAGTACCAGTCGGGCCATGTCCACCTGCTATTCCCACATCACGATTGTGGTGTTCATGTTTGGACCATCTATCTACATTTATGCTCGACCATTTGACTCGTTTTCCCTCGATAAGGTTGTGTCTGTGTTCCATACTGTGATATTCCCTTTACTTAATCCCATTATCTACACCTTGAGAAATAAAGAAGTAAAGACGGCCATGAGGAAGTTGGTCAACAGATATATTTTATGTAGAGAAGTGAAAGATAAGTGACATACTCTACAACCTTTCTGAGGTCGTTGTCCTAAAGTAGGAAGCATTTCCAGCAGTAATAATACCTTCATTACTTCTCTCATTTGAGTTTTTAAATTCTCACCACACTCTCCCCCTATTTGGTGAAAACACAAAGAAATTAAGATGGAAATAAATATTGGTGACAGAGCCCCAGGTTTTGTCACATCTTAGGAGAAATTTTTATGAATTCACAGCAGAGTTTGGTTACTAAATGAGACCTCCTCTCATTCCAGAGGAAGTTTCCAGCCAAATAGTGGTTCTCATAGCCCGTCTCTAACTTATATCCTCCAGTGTGAAAGCACACTTGGAGGAAAGGGATTCTAGGTTGATGGAATCGATAGACATCTAGTTGTGTGATTTAAAAAAGATTATTATCTCCTTTGCCATTTTTGTGTGTTTTCTGTATTTGCTAATTCTGCTTATGTTAAAATTATGTTAGTAGGATGCTGCTTTTGTTAGTCGTATAATTCAGAGTTCTTTTCCATTACACCATTTTTTTTTAGTACATATAAAGAAGAGCTGGATATATTGGCTGTCATGATCCTTTGGTGAATTATTTATTAGACATCCACTGACTATTCCCTGACATTAAGAACTCTATTACTGACTGTGATTCAGACTATAAAAGTTAGAGTAGAATATTTAAGTTCATAAATTTATTTACTTAAGTTAGATTTTCAATTTTAAAACTAGGATTCTATCCATTAAAGAGCTAGAGCATTTCATATGCTCAGAGCTTTAGTCTTATGTTTTCTTTGATAACATAATGTAATTAGACTTTGAGGGGAATAGATTTCTATCAGCATCAGAAATTAATACGCATAAATGAATTAGGAAAACAATGATGAAAACTTCAGGTAAACAGGATGGACTGATGGTGAAAAAATTTTATTCTTTTCTTTGGTGATTTTTCTCTCTGATGACCCTCTTTCATCTTCAAAGCTACAATGACTTCTCTTCTAAGAACTCAAATATTCTGATTGAAATTATGATTCCTAAATTTTGAGTTGACTTCTCATTTTCATTTGGAAATGAACAAAACAGTAGACTTCTCTAATATTTTATAAGAGAGCATGATAATAATCATCTAACATACAAAAGGCTTATATATACACATAATAAAAATGAGTTATGTTTCTAGATTTTAAGTTTCCTTATTGTTCTTTCTCTGCATCTTAGCCAGGCAGACTTCTACTCGTTTTGTCACTTATCCTTCATTTAGCTAGGATTAATGTTTTTTTTTAGGGAAAATACTACTGCCTCAGGATGCTCTCCAAGACCATTATACTGCTACTATATATTTGTTGAAAACATTGATGCTCGGAATAAGAACATAGCAGTGTAATGAAGATATTAACAATATCTCAATATTAACAAGATGGACTATACTGTTACATTTGGTAAAAAAATCTTCATTATCCAAACAAAAAGAAAGTTCTGTTTTTTAATTACTAAAACAATATATGTTCATTAAAAATTAAAAATATATGAATATGTAAGTAGAAAAACATTACTGGCAATATATTTTCCCCCAGGGATTGGAGTTGTTCATTTTTTAAAAAAGATTTTATTTGTTTATTCATGAGAGTCACAGACAGAGAGAGGCAGAGATACAGGCAGAGGGAGAAGCAGCTCCCTGCAGGGAGCCTGATGTGGGACTCGATCCCCGGGCCCCAGGATCACACCATGGCCCAAAAGCAGGTGTTCAGCCACCGAGGCACCCCGGCACCCCAGGATTGGAGTTTTTGGGTAACAAAGTTGGTAAAGTCCCATCCATCCAGCTCCATTAGAAGCAGGCCGGTTTGGCTGTCTGTATCGCTGTAAAATATAAATGAACGATTATATATAAAATATAATGAACGAACGATGAAGCCCCTGAGGTGCAACAACAGTTCAGATGGGAGGCGGGCAAGGTGGCAGAGGAGTAGGGTCCCCGGGCACCCGCCCCCCCAGCTTACCTAGATAACTGTCAAATCATCCTGAAACCTACGAAGTCGACCTGAGATTTCCAGGGAAAGCAGCGGGAGCGCCTGCGCTTCCAGCAGGTAGGAAGGTGGAAAAATGAAACAGACCTGCGCGGGGAGGGGCCCAGGGGCCGGAATGGGGGCGGGCACAGGAGAGCCCCCGGAGGGGCGGGCGTGTAGAAATCCGCCAGGACCATCCCGGAGGGAAGGCGCTCCCGAGACCCGCAGGACCGGAGGGGGGCAGCGGGGACTCCAGGGTCACGGGGTCACGGACCCGGAGGGGCCCGGGGAGAGCACACCCACCCGGGGAGCTCAGGAAAGGGCTGCAGCGCCCGGGGGTCTAGGGGAGCCAGGGGGCTGCGGGAGGGCTGCGCCCTGCTCCTTTGGGAGCCTCACCCGGAGCGCGATTCCGCAGCGCAGGCCCCGGAGCCCAGGGCGCAGGGGGACACGGCCTGACCCTGCGCTCCCTGGGACGAGGGAGGGCACAGGGCGGGGGGACACTCCTGCCCCAAGGGCCCCAGGGGGAAGGGGGAGGGCACAGGGCGGGGGGACCCCCCTGCCCCAGGGGAAAGGGGAGGGCACAGGGCGGGGGGACGCTCCTGCCCCGGGGGCCCCAGGGGGAAGGGGGAGGGCACAGGGCGGTGTGGGTGCTCCGGCCGGGGCGATCCCAGGGGGAGGGGGAGGACAGGACGGAGAGGATGCTCCTGCCATGGGGGACCCCAGGGGGAGGGGGGAGGACAGGACGGTGGGGACGCTGCTGCCCCTGGGGATCCCAGGGGAAGGGGAAGAACACAGGAAGGTGGGGAGGCTCCTGCCCCGCGGGACCCCAGGGGAGGGGGGACGATAGGACAGCGAGGACGCTCCTGCCCCCAGTGACCCCAAGCTGTGCAGGTCAGCGCCCCGCCCCAGTTGCAGCTAGGCCAGTGTGGACTAGGAGCTGTGGGTGATACTAGGGGAGTGACTCCAGGGCTGGAGAGCTGGCCACCGCCAGTGGTGTTGTCCCTCCTGGTGTCACCTTGTGCCTGGGACAGAGCGGGGCTGCCAGGGAGCAGGGCCTCAGGGGGTCAAGAGTTCCCACTGAGCCATGCACCTGACAGGGGTTGGGGCATCTCCCCAGGTGCACACACCTGAGAATCAGCACAGCAGCCCCTCCCCCAGAAGACCAGCTGGAAAGACAGGGAAGAGCAAGTCCTTGACCCAACAGCGCTGAAAACCGCCAGGGGAAGTCGAGGGATTTACAGTATAAAGAATCAGAGGGTACCCCTCCTTTTCTTTTTTTTTTCTTCCTTTTTCCAGTACAACACGTTTTTCTATCAGGCTGTAAATTTCCGATTTTTTTCCCTCTTTTCCCTCTTAGTTACAGTATTTTACCACCTCTTCATTTTTAAGACTCTTCCTTTTTGACTTTCATATTTCTACAATTATAGGTCCTAGATATATTTTCCCCTTCCAGATTCCCTTCAACATATTCAACTTAATTTTGGGAGATATACAAGATATTTTTTTGTTTTGTTTTATTTTGTTTTGTGTGTTTTGTTTTCTCTGCCTCATATTGTTCTACAATGGCAGAAGCTAATACCTTCTAAATCATGACCCGTATGCACGCAGAACCAAGTGGAACACTGTGCTGGTGCATTCTGTGAGATTCCTCATGGACATTCTGCCCCACCCTTTTATCTCGCTTATGTTTTGGTGGTCAATGGCTGGGCCCTCTACAAGTATTTCTGGTTTGTATAAATTTGGGACGGAGCATCTTCTAACATACAGAAGTTAATATACTCAGAAACAAGAGGATCACCCTCAGAACCTCTCAGGTAGACTACATTCTCCCTCCATTACAACTTCTTCACCACCGTCTCCCAGTCCCCATTTTTTTTCCTACTTCTTCTTTTTTTCTTTTTTCTTTTTCTTTCTGTTCTGGTTTTTCTCATCTTCCTTAGGATTCCTGGCCTTTTATTTCTTACTACTTTGTTTTAAAATTTGTTTTTCACTTTAGTAGTCCTTTTGTTTTATTTTCTTCTGATCTTTGTTTCCAATTTCTGGTCTCTGACTTCATCAGAACCATCTAAGGTAAAATTTACTTAGGTCGCAGTTGATATTCTTGACTCAGCCTGCTCATACAGCCACTCTGCACTGAGCAAAATGACTAGAAGGAAAAACTCACACAAAAGAAAGAATCAGAAACAGTCCTCTCTGACACAGAGTTACAGAATTGGGATAACAATTCAATGCAGAAAGCCAATTCAGAAGCACAATCATAAAGCTACTGGTGGCTCTGGAAAAAAGCATAAAGGATTTAAGAGACTTCAAACTGCAGCATTTAGACCTGATCAGGCTGAAATTAAAATTCAATTAAATGAGATGCAATCCAAACTGGAGGCCCTAACGACAGTGCTAATGAGGTAGAAGAACGAGTGAGTGACATAGAAGACAAGTCGATGGCAAGGAAGGAAGCGGAAGAAAAAAGAGAAAAACCATTAACAGACCATGAGGAAAGGTTAAGAGAAATAAATGACAGCTTCAGAAGGAAAAAAAATCTACATTTAATTGGGGTTCCAGAGGATGCCGAGATGGACAGAGGACCAAAAAGCATATTTGAAAACATAATAGCTGAGACCTTCCCTAATTTGGGGAGGGAAACAGGGTTTCAGATCCAGGAGTTTGAGAAGTCCCCCGTAAAATCAATAAAAACCATTCAACACCTCAATATTTAATAGTGAAACTTGCAAATTCCAGAGATAAAGAGAAAATCCTTAAAGCAAGGAGAGACAAGAGACTCTTTACTTATATAGGGAGAAAAAACAGATTAAGAGCAGACCTCTCCACAGAGATCTGGCAGGCCAGAAAGGGCTGCAGGATATATTCAGGGTCCTAAATGAGAAGAACATGCAGCCAAGAATACTCTTTCAGCAAGGCTCTCATTAAGAGTAGAAGGAGAGAGAAAGGGCTTCCAAGATAGGCAGAACCTGAAAGAATATGTGACCACCAAACCATCCCTGCAAGAAATATTAAGGGGGACCCTGTAAAAGAGAGAGGAAATCAAACAATCCACAAAAACAGGGACTGAATACGTATCATGATGACACTAAATTCATATCTTTCAATAGTAACTCTGAAAGTGAATGGGCTTCCTGATCCTATCAAAAGGCGTAGCGTTTCAGACTGGATAAAAAAGCAAGACCCACCTATTTGTTGTCTACAAATGACTCATTTTAGACATAAGGACACCTACAGCATGAAAATAAAAGGTTGGAGAACCATTTACTATGCAAATGGCCTTCATAAGAAAGCAGGGGTAGACATCCTCATATCAGATAAATTAAATTTATCACAAAGACTGTAGTAATAGATGAATATGGGCAGTATATCATACTGAAAGGGTCTATCCAGCAAGAGGAACTAACAATCATGAATCTTATGCCCCTAATGTGGGAGCTGCCAGGTATATCCATTAAATAATAACCAAAGTAACGACATACTTATATAATACACTAATACTGGGAGACTTCAACATGGCACTTTCTGTAAATGACAGATCTTCTAAGCACAACATCTCTAACAAAACAAGAGCTTTAAATGATACACTGGACCAGGTGGAACTTTACATCCAAACACAACCGAATACACATTCTTCTCAAGTGCACATGGAACTTTCTCCAGAATAGATCACATACTGGGTCACAAATCAGGCCTTAACTGATACCAAAAGATTGGGATTGTCCCCTGCATATCTTCAGGCCATAATGCTTTGAAACTAGAACTCAATCGCAAGAAGAAATTTGGAAGAAACTCAAACACGTGGAGGTGAAAGAGCATCCTGCTAAAAGATGAAAGGGTCTACCAGGAACTTAGAGAAGAATTAAAAAGATTCATGGAAACTAATGAGAATGAAGATACAACCATTCAAAATCTTTGGGATATGGCAAAAGCAGTACTGAGAGGGAAATACATCGTAATACAATCATCCCCCCCAAAATTGGAGAAAGCTCAAATACACAAGCTAACCTTGCACCTAAAGGAACTGGAGAAAGAACAGCAAATAAAACCTACACCCAGCAGAAGAAGAGAGTTAATAAAGATTTGAGGAGAACTCAATGAAAGAGAGACCAGAACAACTGTGGACCAGATCAACAAAACCAAGAGTTGGTTCTTTGAAAGAATTAATAAGACAGATAAACCATTAGGCAGCCTTATTAAAAACAAAAGAGAAAAGACTCTAATTAATAAAATCATGAACGAAACCGGAGTGATCACAACCAATACCAAGGAAACACAAATGATTTTAAAAACATAATATGGGCAAATATACACCAATAAATCAGGCAATCTAAAAGAAATGGACACATTTGTGGAAAATCACAAAATACCAAAACTGTAACAAGAAGAAATAGAAAACCTGAAGAGGCCTATAACCAGGGACAAAATTGAAGCAGTCATCAAAAACCTCCCAAGACAGAAAAGTCCAGGGCCAGATGACTTCCCAGGGAAATTCTATCAAACGTCTAAAGAAGAAACAATACCTATTCTACTAAAACTCTTCTGAAAGATAGAAAGGGATGGAATACTTCCAAACTTATTCTACAATGCCAGCGTCACTTTCATTCCAAAACCAGACGAAGACCCCATTCCAAAACCAAAGACCCCACCTGAAAAGAGAACTATAGACCAATATCCCTGATAAAAAAGATGCAAAAATTTTCAACAAGGCACTAGCCAATTAGATCCAACAGTACATTTAAAAGACTCTTCACCATGACCAAGTGTCATTTATCCCCAGAATGCAAGGCTGCTTCAACACTTGTAAAGCAATCAATGTGATTGATCATATCAGTAAAAGAAAAAACAAGAACCATATAATTCTCTCAATAGATGCAGAGAAAGCATTTGACAAAATACAGCATGTATTCCTGATCAAGACTCTTCAGACCGTTGGGATAGAGGAAACATTCCTCAGCATCCTAAAAGCCATCTATTATAAGCCCACAGCAAATATCATTCTCAATGGGGAAGCACTGGGAGCCTTTCCCCTAAGATCGGACACAAGACAGGGATGTCCACGCTCACTACTGCTATTCAACATAGGACTAGAAGTCCTCAGCCTCAGCAATCAGACAACAAAATGAAATAAAAGGCATTCAAATTGGCAAAGAAGAAGTCAAACTCTCCCTTTTTTCAGATGACAAAATACTGTATATAGAAAATACAAAAAACTCCATGCCAAGATTGCTATAACTCATACAGCAATTCGGCAGCATGGCAGGCTACAAAATCAATACCCAGAAATCAGTGGCATTTCCATACACTGACAATGAGACTGAAGAAAGAGAAATTAAGGAGTCAATCCCATTTACGATTGCACCCCAAAGCATCAGATACCTAGGAATAAACCTTACCAAAGAGATAAAGGATCTATACCCTAAAAACTACAGAACACTTCTGAAAGAAATTGAGGAAGACACAATGAGATGGAAAAATATTCCATGCTCATAGATTGGAAGAATTGATATTGTGAAAATGTCAATGCAATGCGGATAATTTACACATTTAATGCAATCCCTATCAAAATACCATGGACTTTCTTCAGGGAGTTGGAAAAAATCATCTTAACATTTGTGTAGAATTAGAAAAGACCCTGAATAGCCTGGGGAATATTAAAAAAGAAAAGCAGAGCCGGGGCATCATCATGCCGGATTTCAGGTTGTACTACAAAGCTGTGGTCATCAAGACAGTGTGGTCCAGGCAAAAAACAGACACATAGATCAATGGAATAGAATAGAGAATCCAGAAGTGGACCCTCAACTCATGGTCAACTAATATTCGACAAAGCAGGAAAGACAATCCACTGGAAAAAGGAGAGTCTCTTCAATAAATGGTGCTGGGAACATTGACACGTGCAGAATAATGAAACTACACCATTCTCTTAAACCAGACATAAAGATACACTCAAAATGAGTGAAAAATCTAAATGTGAGACATGAATCCATGAAAATCCTGGAGGAGAACACAGGCAACAGTCTTTTGAACTTGGCCACAGCATCTTCTTGCAGGATACACCTATGAAGTCAAGGGAAACAAAAGCAAAAATGAACTATAGGGACTTAATCAGGATTAAAAGCTTCTGCACAGCAAAAGAAACAGTCAACAAAACTAAAAGACAACCTACAGAATGGGAGAAGATATTTGCAAATGACACATCAGATAAAGGGGTAGTATCCAATACCTATAAAGAACTTATTAAACCCAACACCCAAGAAACAAACAATCCAATCATGAAATGGGCAAGAGTCATGAACAGAAATTACACAGAGGAAGACATAGACATGGACAACAAGCACATGAGAAAATGCCACGCATCACTGGCCATCAGGAAAATACACATCAAAACCACAATGAGATCCCACCTCACCCCAGTGAGAACGAGCATAATTAACAAGGCGGGAAACATCAAATGTTGGAGAGGATGTGGAGAAAGGGGAACCCTCTTGCACTGTTGGTGGGAATGTGACCTGGTGCAGCCACTCTGGAAAACTGTGTGGAGGTTCCTCAAAGAGTTAAAAATAGATCTGCCCTACGACCCTGCAATTGCACTGCTGGGGATTTACCCCAAAGATACAGATGCAGTGAAGCACTGGTACACCTGCACCCTGATGTTTCCAGCAGCAACGTCCACAATAGCCAAACTGTGGAAGGAGCATCGGTGTCCATCGAAAGATGATGGATAGAGAAGCTGTGGTCTCTGTATACAGTGGGATATTCCTCAGCCATTAGAAATGACAATACCCACCATTTGCTTCAACTGGATGGAATTGGAGGGTGTTATGCTGAGTGAAGCAAGTCAATCTGAGAAGGACAAACATTTTATGGTGTCATCCATTTGGGGAATATAAAAGTAGTGAAAGTGATTAACGGGGAAAGGAGATAAAATGAGTGGAAATATCAGTGAGGATGATAGAAAAAGAGAGTCTCTTAACTCTGGGAAACAAACACAGGGTGTTGGAAAGGGCAGGGCGTTGGGGTTAAGTGGGTTGCAAAATTGTAATCATCAAGACAGGATGGTACTGGCACAAAAACAGACACATAGATCAATGGGACAGAATAGAGAACCCAGAAATGGGGCCTCAACTCTATGGTCAACTAATCTTTCAAAAAGGAGGAAAGAGTATCCAATGGAAAAAAGACAGTCTCTTCAACAAATGGTATTCAGAAAATTGGTCAGCCACGTGCAGAAGAATGAAACTGAACAATTTCCTCACACCATAAACAAAAATGGGCTCAAGATGGACGAAAGACCTAAATATGAGATAGGAATCCATCCAAATCTTAAGGTAGAACACAGGAGCAACCTTTGTGTCCTCGGCCACAGCAATTTCTTGCTAGACACATCTCCAAAGGCAAGAAAAACAAAGGCAAAAATGAACAACTGCGACTTCATCATGATATAAACCTTGCATAGCAAAGGAAACAGTGGACAAAACCCAAAAGCAACCTACATAACGGGAGAAGATATTTGCAAATGTCTTATCTGATAAAGGACTACTATCCAAAATGTGTACCTGGGTGTTGGGCATTAAGGAGGACATATGATGTGATGAGCACTGTGTGTTATACCATATATTGGAAAATTGAATTTAAATTTTAAGAACTTATCAAACTCAACACCCCAAAAAACCCAAAAAATCCAGCCCAGAAATAGAAGAACAAGGTAGAAGACAAGAACAGACATTTCTCAAAGGAAGGCATACAAACGGCCAACAGACACATGAATAAATGTTCCACACCACTTGGCATCAGGGAAACAGAAATCAAAAGCCCAATGAGATACCACCTCACACTGGTCACAATGGTTAAAATTCACAACTGAGGAAACAACAGATGTTGGGGAGGATGCAGAGAAAGGCAAACCCTCTCATACTGTTGGTGGGAAATCAAACTAGTGCAGCCACTGTGGAAAACAGTAAAGGGGTTCCTCAAAAACTTAAAAATACAGCTATCCTACAAGCCAGCAATAGTGCTATTATGTATTTACCCCAAAGATACAAACATAGTGATCTCAAGGGACACCTGCACCCCAGTGTTTATAGCAGCAGTGTCCACAAGAGCCAAACTATGGAAAGAGCTCAGATGTCCATTGACAGATGAGTGGATAAAGAAGATATGGTGTGTGTTCCATATATATATGGGAATAATGATCAAAAAAATGAATTCTTGCCTTTTGCAAGGAGATAGGTGGAAATAGAGGGAATTATACTAAGCAAAATAATCAATCAGAGAAAGGCAATTATCATATGATCTCACTCTTATGTGAAATTTAAGAAACAAAACAGAGGATCATAGGGGAAGGGAAGAAAAAATAAAAACAAGACAAAATCAGAGATGGGGACAAACCATAAGAGACTCCTAACCATAGGAAACAAACTGAAGGCTGCTGGAGGGGAGGGGGGAGAGGGGGGTGATGAACATTGAAGAGTACACAGGATGCAATGATAAGGCTTACATAAGCCTTATGAATCACTGACCTCTACCTCTGAGATAAATAACACATTTTACATTAATTAATTGAATTTAATTTTTTAAAAAAAGAAAATAGTCAGATATATGAGTCAAAATTAGAAGCCTAGGTAGAGTAAGATTGTTTCACAAAATATTGTGCATGATTGGTGTATGGACTGTCCTACCTAACTAAAGGGCTGGAATCTATGAAAGATGGACAATATCATTGCCCTACCCACCTTGGCTGGTTGTGTCAGACTTTTGCACCTGTTTAGAATCCAAGTAATGCAAATGATGAGGAGTGTCTGTCTCTTCCCAGTTTTCTTTAGATAATTCATTTCTGACAACCACATTTTAAAAATGTAGAACTATATTTTTCAGTCTCACAATAATATTTCAGTATCTGGCTCGGTGTTTTAGGAACCAATTGAGTTATGGTTCTAGTTAAGATGTGAAATTAGTGGGGAAAAAGTGAAGGCTGGAGTGCAGATATAGCTGGGAATCTAAAAATAAGTTATCTAGAATGACTTCCAAGTTAACCTTGCTTGGGTCTTTTTGAGGAAAATAATGTAAAGTTGAGATATTCTGTATTTTTCCTTTGAAACTTGACTATATCAAAAACTGTCCATCAAATACAGGGTAGAATGTATTTAAAAGAAAATACAAAACATTACGTATATGACATAAATTTTTGAGGTGGGAAAAATGTTGACTTTCTTTCAGTTTACCTTACCAACTTTTTCATGGATCAGTTTTAACAACATAAATGCTTTACTTGCAAAACTGTTTGCAAAGCTATGAATTGGTCTGGGAAATATATTTTTTAAAGATTTAATTTATTGATTGATTCATGAGAGACACACAGAGAGAGGCAGAGACACAGGCAGAGAGAGAAGACTCCCTGTGGGGAGCCAGATGGGGGACTCCATCCCAGGACCCCAGGACCACGCCCTGAACCAAAGGCAGATGCTCAACCACTGAGGCACCCAGGCCCCCAGTCTGAGAAATTTTATAAGAGATTTTTCTCTACATGCTTACTGAAGAAGTTTTGGAATACAAGTGAGGTTCGGAGCTAATGACAAAGGAAGAATTCTTGGGATGCCTTTGGTGCAAAATGGTGGTTTTATTAAAGCCTGGGGACAGAACCCAAGGGCAGGAAGAGTAGCTGCCCTGGGCTTGCAAGGAGTGGCTGACTATATAGTGGCCAGTGGGGGAAGTAAGGAAAAGGGAGATTTCAGAAGGTTTTTCATATGCTAAGGAGGACCTACAAGATACTGGAGACCTAGCCATTTTCCAGTTAAAGAGCACTTTTCCCTCTAGCAGGATATTAACATTAAGACAATTGGAAACTTCCTAAAGAATGCTGTACAGATTCCACCCCGGGTGGGGGTCATTTGTGGGATATCAGCTTGTGCTTTGTCCTCAGCTAGCCCTGTTCCCTGATCACTCACTATCTCCAAATAATTATCCATTTTAAGAATTTCACTTCAGGGGAACCTGGCTGGCTCAGTTGGTAGGCCACAGGAATCTTGATCTTGGGTTGTGAGATCCAGCCTCACTCTGGGGGTAGAGATTACTTAAAAGATAAAAAAATAAAATAAAATCTTAAAAAAGAAGAAGAAAAAGAAATCCTTAGACTCCTTTACTAGCTGTTGTATGTATGTGATGAATCGTTAAATTCTACTCCTGAACCCCAATATTGCACTGTATGTTAATGACCTAGAATTAAATCTAAAAAATGAATAAATAAATAAATGAATGAGTAAATTAATAAATTCCCAGATCTCCTGAATTTCTGCAGCAGACCTGGCAGCGTAGAAAGAGCAAGCTCTGGCCCTCAGGCCCCGTCCACCTCTTCCCTTGGGTCTAACCAGCTCTCACCCTGGGGAGGTGGTGCAGAGGGAGCACACGGAGCTCCGGAAGGGGGGGCGGGGCATCCTGGGGGTGACAGGTATGAGGGCCCGTCCCTGGTGGAGCAGGTGGGGGATGACTGCTCAGGCCCCGCTAGGGGCAGGTGAGGTCTTCTTCCCGTCTCCACCCGATAACGTGTCCTTGGGCGTCGGCAGCTGGCGGGCAAGTTCCGAGGCGGCTGCGACAAGATGGACGCCCGCCGCCATGTTGTTGGGCCTCCCGATGCCCCTCGGTCCTGCCCGCCCAGCACAATCCAAATGATTCCCAAGACACTGAAGTTTGCTAAGAAATAGGAACATTAGAGAAAGGGATGTTGCAGCCCACGGATGTAGAGAGCGGGAGCTTCCAGTCCCTGCAGGTGCCTGCTGACCCCACTGCCCTCCAGCCCCGTCACCCCCGCCTCCGGCCTGTCCTCGGGACGCTGCTGTGGCGGAGGGCCTCGTGCAGATGCCATGGACTGAGGGGGGCGCGGCCTTGCCAGGGATGCTACTCCCCACGCTTACCCTAGTAGGAGCCGGTCAAGCTCTTACGGGACCAGCTTTCGGGATTTTAAGAGTAAATCCGAGTATTAGGTGGAGTTTCAGATACTTTCGTCCTGAGTTATTTTTCAGTTGACTACTTTAAAATGCCTCTCCATTACAACTGATTAGAAAATAAGTGAACGTATATAAAAATGCCACTGAAAGCCCATCGTTATATAATTACTTACTAAACAGAATTAACACCTGTCCATAAACATAAGAAGTTGCAGAAATCCTTCTGTCAGAAATAGATAACCTTAAATACAAACATTGTGTGCATGCTTTTAGTGATCTCCTGGCTCTGGAGCTCCTCTATAGATAAAGTAGAAAATATGCAATTAGGACATCTAATTGGGGTAAAGACTTTCTGGAAAGGAAAATATTAGCTTAATTACAAAAAAATCCTAGTTTTCTGGCTTGATCATATTTTTTCTGAGTGTTCTTATGAAAATCACTTCAGGAATCAGTTCGGAGGACCTGGGTGGCTCAGTGGGTTGAGCAACAGACGCTTGATTTGGATTTGGGTAATGATCTTGGGTCATTGGGTTGATTCCAGTGTCGAGCTTCATGGTAGCTGGGGAGTCTGCCTGTGATGTTCTTTCTGGCTCTCCCTCTGCCCCTCTCTCTGCTTGTTCTCTCTTTCTCTCTGTCTCCCCCTCTCCCAAAAATAAATTTGTCTTTATAAAAAAGAAATCTGAATTCATTTGTAAAAGTGAAGCTGAATAATATTACCTACTTCTTAAAGTACCGTAGAGATTAGAGTACTCTGAGTACTTTAAACCATAGTTCATTTCTTTATCTTTTTTCTCTTACGGGTCAGACCTCTAAGATATTATGATCAGCTGAAGAGCCAGCTTATACACTTGATCCCGCTGTAACTCCCCTTCAAGCAACTCCAGGGCAAAGAGATATCTCTTCTAGAGACTCCTCCAGAGCAGGACACTGAGGGTTTCCATCACCCAAAACTCCCAGGCTCCCTTGCCTTCACATGTAAACTTCTCTAAGAGCACTGTTCACTTAAATGAATTGAATTCAAGCGCATTTCTAAAATTTGGCACAATATATAATAGTGTCTAGGTGAACATTCATCCAAAGGAAGCTGTTTTCAGGCTTTCTTAGAGACAGGACAAAAGAGATTCACACTGCTTCATAGGAGACTCTGAAGAACATCAGAAGGAACCTCCTGATACTAGTTGTGACACCAGAGGAGCAGGACAAAAAAGGAGATGGAATACCTTCTTTCGTTTGAAGAGAATTTAAAAGTGGAATGACATAAATAAATGAAGACTAGTGATAGACAAAGGGTAGAAGAGTTGATCTTTCAAGGTGTCCTCTTGAATGCAGTACTCAATTCCTTGGACAATAAACATTCCTGACCTCCCTGCTTAATATTGAACACCCAACAGAGCCACTATGCCTCAGTAGCAATCAACAGCACACATAATTTTTATGCTGGCTTTTATTCCAGAGTCATCAAATTGGTTTTCATGCTCATAGCCATGTGCAGGATGAGTGAAGAATGTCCCAAGAAGGTCATGCTTTCTAAATTACCTCTTCCTGTTCATCCTTTACTATGGAAGAAGGATGCCACATACTTTTTTCTTAGCTTCTTCATGGCTGTCTTCATGTCAGCATTTCTGAGTGTGTAGATAAGAGGGTTCAACATAGGTGTGATCACTGTGTAAAAGACAGAGAATATCTTATCCACGGAGAAGCTGCAGAAAGGTCTCAGGTAGATGAATACACACGGCACAAAGATCAGGCTGACCACTGTTAGGTGAGAGGCACACGTAGAGAGTGCCTTGCTCCGGCCCTGGTGGAAGCGAGTTCTCAGAGTGGTCAGGATGATGGCATAAGAGAACAGCAAGACAAAGAAGCAGATGAGAGAGAGCAGACCACTGTTTGAGACCATGAGCACCTCTACTACATATGTATCCATGCACGCGAGCTTGATGACCTGAGGGACGTCACAGTAGAAGTTGTCCAGTTCATTGGGGCCACAGAAGGGCAGCTGGATTACCAGCATGACCTGTGTGATAGAGTGGATGAAACCCCCACACCAACAGGCAAAAACCAACTGAAAGCATAACTGGCGGTTCATGAGTGTCAGGTAGTGCAAGGGATTACATATGGCCACATACCTATCATAGGCCATGACTGTCAACAGAAACATCTCACTGGCTCCCAGAAAGTGCAGGAAGTAGATCTGGGCCAAACATCCTGAGAAAGAGATGATCTTGCCTCGTTGTAGAAAATCTCTTAACATCTTGGGCACAGTAACACAGCCCAGGCATAGGTCAATGAAAGACAGATGACCCAAAAAATAGTACATGGGAGATTGGAGCAGGTGAGCATCAGCTTGCACTGTTACCATTATCAACAGGTTTCCCAGAACAACAGTCATGTAAAACAAGGAAAATATTAGGAAGAGAAACAGCTGTAGCTCCCAGGAGGATGATAGGCCCAGAAGAACAAATTCTGTCACCTTAGAATCATTGCTTTTTTTCATCAAGTCAAGAAGTGACCTAAAGAAATAAAGGATCAAATTGGAAGAAAGATTCAGACAAAAAGCTCCCCCCCCCCCATTCTCTCTCTCTCCACATATGTGTGTGTGTGTGTGTGTGTATGTTTATAGAATCATATTCCAAGATAAAAAAAAAACTTAAGCAAATTCTGTGAGGTAGGAAATATACATTTCTGTATAAATAGAATGAGGAACATTTTGCATACCTTCCAACTCTTCCTTTCTATAATGCTTTTAAGTTGAATTTACAACAAACTAACAAGGAAGGAGACAGGGAACTGGGCATGAGGCGATGAGAAGATGAAAATCATTCCATTTTTTAAGAGACAAAATTAAAACCTCTAAGGGCAGGACGACTTCTCGAATGAACTATCTAGATCTAATGCCCAACTCTGTCACTCTCCAATACAGTGACTTCAGGCAAGGTATCAAACTTGAATTTTAATCTTTGTTTATTCAATTAATATGAAGATAATGATACCTTCCAAGATTGATTTGAGAATCAAATATAAACTCTTTATGAACAAAATACACTTACATAAAAAATGACTTAAGTCCCTGAAAGTAATGAGATATTTCTTTTGTTTGTTTTAAAGATTTATTTATTTATTTGTGAGAAAGAGAGAGCAAGAGGGGTGGGTGGGCAAGGGAGAAAGAGAGTATCAAGCAGATTCCATACTGAGCACAGAGCCCAACACAGGGCTTGATCTCAGGACCCTAAGATCTTGACCTGGGCCCATATCAAGAGTTGGATCCTTAACTAACTTGAGCCACCCAGGCATGAGGCAGTATTTCTGATTCATCTGTGTACTCATGCCACAGTGCTAGTTACTATGTGATTATTTATGATGCTGAAGGGAGAACGCTTTATACTATAAATTGCTATACTGTACCACAGTTAGCAGCTATTATGAATGTACATGTTAGGAAGCAAATCATTTAGGAATGAAAGGAACCTCATGTCCTTGTCTTTATTTATTATCCCAGGTTACAGAGGTTAGGGAGTTTGTAGAGACTAGGTAAGAGAAAATAAAATCTTTATCTTTAAAGGAATCGTCAGACTCAAGAGGAGTAGGACAGTAGCTGGAATACACTAATCACCAAAAGAAAAGACCAAGGGCCATGATCCATATCACTGAGCAGGTACAAAAGAGGTTTATCATGACCCATTTCATAGAAGAGGATGATAAAGGAAGTTAGAATTCTTTTCTTTTTTTGAAATTAGAATTCTTCTGCTTTTGGAATTTTCAACAACCATAGGTACATTTAAAAGAAATAAAGTTTACACTACAATATTGTTTTATCCATTTTCTCCTGCTCTACATTTACATTCATTCCCAATATTGGGTGGGAGTATCCCAGATTACAAATTTTTTAAAAAGCAGTGAAAAATTAGTAGATGTTTCTCTGTCTAGATTAGTGTATTTTTAATCTAGGACTAGCTCTTGGTAAAATATTAGGTCAGGCAAAATTTGTATTTTTCAGTCCTCAGTCCTAGTTACCTAGTCTATGTTGCACTTGGTTCTCTCAAATCAGTCAGTCAGGGAAAGTTATCAGATAGTTATTCAGATATTCCAAAAACAAAAATTCCTAATACCAAGAAATTTCAGTACGTATAGTATTTCAAGATAAGCAAGTGAGAGAGAGATTTGGGGCCCAAGGAAATTTTGGATGTCTTGGTCACACCACATATGTGACCATTCTCTTCACCTGCCTGGAGTCAGGTGCCCAGGTGCATCTAATGCTACAATCTGATAAATAATGGAAGGAACCACCTCCCTCTCTAGCATCATTTGGAAAACAAAGAAAAAATACAGGAAACCAATTGCTGTCATATGTCCAGCCCTACTTGAGCTCTGATACAATGGAGATTTTCCAATCTTCTTAGGATATACCAAGGATTGTGAATTTCCATATAGAAGTTGCATTCTGATGTTTTTTCCAATGATCCAAGATGTTGGATTAGACAAGGTCAAATTCTCATTTATTAAAATTCTGCATCGAGGGGTCCCTGGGTGGCTCAGCGTTTGAGGGACTGCCTTTAGCTCAGGGTATGATCCCAGGGTCCCAGGATCGATTCCCACATTGGGATCTTTGTATGGATCCTGTTTCTCCCTCTGCCTGTGTCTCTGCCTCTCTCTCTCTCTCTCTCTCTCTCTCTCTTTGTCTCTCATGAATAAATAAACAAAACCTTTAAAAAAATGTTCATCTAACTTCAAGCCTCATCTTTGGAAAACTAGGAAGAGCCTGAGAAAGACCAAGTTTTTTTGTTTGTTTTTTTTTTGTGTGTGTGTTTGTTTGTTTTTTATTAAAAAGAGGCTTCTGAAAACAAGGGGAGAGAAAACAAGTGGAAAAGTAGAATCTAAAGCATTCCTGTAATTTGTGACTGAGAAACAATGTGATTATTTCCTACTGTGAAAACATAATAGGAGAAGGGTGATATCAAAATCCTTACATTTCACGAGACAAACATAGACAACCGTATATTTGAGTTGTAATAAATTCCAGTTATTCTTACATTTTTTTATTGACTCAGGGAATATTCTGCCTTCAGATAATGTGAAAACATAACGCCAACTATTATGGAAAGCTCACTCTCAGTGTTGATAAACTGCCACACTTGGCAAAAATACATCCAGCTTCTACATTTCGGAAGACTCTGATCACAGTAAGAAATGTGACCACAACAATGACAGAAAAAAGATTGCTACTTGAAGCTTAAATGCCATGTGAATTTGTTTTGAGGGTATCTGATGTAATTCTAATTTTTCTTGAAACACCAAGAAATGGACACCATTCGTTGAATGTGATACCCATGAAGGTATTTCCTACTGAGAAGGGCATCATCTTTCTGCTTTAATCTTTGTTTGAAACACTGCACCTTAAATTTCTTTTTGGGAGGAGTGAAGAACTTATCAAGAAATAACTGAAATAAAGAAATGGAAGATAGTATCTAGGAGGTCCTGAGACAATACTGCCATGAATCCAGTGCTTTCTGCTATATTACGTTGATCCTATCTTATCCATACCTTGTAATTCCCTTCCTATATCACCGGCCCCAGTTCCCTGATGCTATGAGAATGTCATTGCTCTGTGAGTGTTTCCAAATGTATAAACCTGGAACAACAAAACTCAAATGATTTCTTAAATTTAAAGGTTACGACTGTCAGAGAAGTATAAAAATGGCTTCAAAGACAGAAAGACCAGCAAGGGAGGGAAGTGGAGCTTTGAATAAAGACATCTGAGAAACTTACATGACTGCATGTCAGGAGCTATGTGAGTTCGAGGAAACACTATGTTACCCTACTGTTCATCCCACAGATCCCGTCACAGTTTCAGTCCAACAGAATTAGAAGTTCTCAGATGACCATCATAGTTGCCCAAGTCTGTACCCTAACTGCTTCCTTATAAGTCAAGCCCTAGTTGAGAGCTGGCTGTACAAGGGGAAAGATCACTTGTCCCCAGGGCTCCGGATGTGTCTGAGGCTTTATGGTCCTCATACTACTGCTCAGCCTAATGAGCCTTGGGATTTCCCTAGACTGCTGTTGTCTGAATCTCAGGTCTTGCCAAAAAGCTGACCTCAGACCTGCAGGCTCTGGAATAGTCAGACCTATTGCATAACACAGTTCACCCCTTTTACTTACTTTGGATTGATTAATTTGGCACTTGATATGCTGACACTTTTCCATGTGTCAGTCTGTACCTGAGAAAAAGGATTGCCACTGCTTTCTGTCTCACCACCACCCTGAAGTAGGCAAGGCTGAACGATTACATACCAGTTACCACTGGAAGCTATAGAAGCAGAAACTCTCCCTTCAAGGTGTTACAGAGCCATCATACGACACCTGAGTCTCTTGATGATGCCTCAAGCATCTTATCTAATCGGTGTCTATGTACGGATCTTATACAGAAAACACAGCTGCTGTCATTAGTAACTGAATATTTTTATAAATTGTTGCTGTCAAAGTATAATTTTTTGAATGTTATAAACAAATTTCTCAAATAGATGAAAATGTCATAAATTGTATTTAACTCTTTAATTATTTAAATTTAATTTATAATGTTATAAATATTATTTATTATAATATAAAAATTATATTTAACTCCCTAGTAATGTTCCAGGGGTGCCTGGGTGGCTCAGTCAGTTAAGCATTTGCCTTCTCTTCAGATCATTATCCCAGGGTCCTGGGGTCAAGTCCTGGGATGGAGCCCCACATTGGGCTCTCTGCTCAGGGGAGAGTCTGCTTCTCCCTCTTCCCCCTTCCCCCTTCTCCCTCCCCCTGCTCACATGCTCTCTATCTGTCTCTCAAATAAATAAATAAAATCTTTTAAAAACATAAAAGAATTCTTTTTTAAAATGTGGTTTCATATAGAATATAAAAAAAAAACATTGAAATAAAATTTCTAAGTGATTATGTGAACTGGTTAATGTCCTAAAGGGCAGTACAACATTAACCTTTGGGATTACCTTTTCTACCATGGTTAAAAAAATAATAATAACACAATTTAGCCGTTTTTTATTACAGCTATCTTCGCATCAGTCAAAACAGTGAGAAATAAATATGTTTATATGCCACCCAATCTATGATACTTTTGTTATATCAGCCCAAAAAGAATAAGTCAGTAACTAAAGTCTATTTCCTCACCAGCCTAGAGAAAAATAAGAGTTGATACTTGCCAATATCTTCGCAATCAAGCAGCTCAACAGATCAGCAATACATATATATTTTATAAATGCCTATAGTCACACACATCCCTTTTTATATTTCTTAAAGGGTGAAAATAAAGATGCCTTAACATAGTCTAAAGGTAGCCAAATGCCCTATCAAACTGTTATCTGGCAACTATTTGACAATACATAAAAAGAGGAAGCAAATTAAAATTGTGCTTCATAATCAATGTTGTTGATTGTTGTTGTTGTCCTATTTTATTAAGTGTTGTCTAGGTATCCAAAGATTTTTCATTATCGCTTTAGTGTCAGTCCAAAGTCTTAAAGTTAACAAAGAATATTGCAAATTATGTATTAGATAACATTCCAGAGAAACACAATTACTATTGATAAAAAAACATTTTTTAGAAATAAAATTCAATTTGGTTGAACACATAATTTTACATTTTTAAGAATGCTAGACATGTAAAAGTAATGCTAGCTCATCTGATCAGGGAAATGAGTAGATGAAGTATATTCAATTCAGATTAAGCAGTTCCTCTATGTGAAAACAAAGTGGTCTTACAAAAAACAAAATGCATATCTGTGTTATATCCTAATCTGTTATAAAATGATGAAGACAAACACAGCTCTTTTGAAACCAAAATAGCCAAACCAATCTGATTTGTTCAAGGAATCATTCTGAATACCTGAACTTGGATTCTTGCATACAAATGATCCTAAGCTAGCAGTGTCTGTTAGAAGTTGTTCATTTCTTTTCTCTTCAAAGGCTATCAGATTCCAATTACTAGAAATTCCATTTCTTTCTTCCCCAGAGATTCTTTCTCTTGTTTAAAATTTATAAAAGCACTTATTATTCTTTTTAACCTACTAGAATTACAGCTCCATTAAATCGAAGAAACTTCAAAAGCTGATATATGGACTTCTTCTGGGAATAAGAAAATATTTAGTACTCATACAAGGAGGACAAAATATTTTATCATTTACAGATACACGGAGAACTTTTAGCTATAGTTAACAAATCCAGCCATAGGTGAAAAGCAAATATCGACACACTTAACATGTAAAAACTCCTAAAAAAAAAAGAATATGTATTTTCATTCAACAAGTATTCTGAGTTGCAAATATATGCTAAGCATTGTGCTAATAACTAAAGTGATTATGATTCTTTTTTTTTCCTTTGGCTTCTTCACTTGAACATTTTGCTTTCCTTTTTTTAGTAATAAATTTATTTTTTATTGGTGTTCAATTTGCCAGCATACAGAATAACACCCAGCGCTCATCCCGTCAAGTGCCCCCCTCAGTGTCCATCACCCATTCACCCTCACCACTCGCCCTCCTCCCATTCCACCACCCCTAGTTCATTTCCCAGAGTTAGGAGTCTTTCACGTTCTGTCTCCCTTTCTGATATTTCCTACCCATTTCTTCTCCCTTCCCTTCTATTCCCTTTCACTATTATTTATATTCCCCAAATGAATGAGACCATATAATGTTTGTCCTTCTCTGATTGACTTATTTAACTCAGCACAATACTCTCCAGTTCCATCCACGTTGAAGCAAATGGAGTGATTATGATTCTAAACAGGCTAGAAGAGATACTATCCCTCACAGAGTAAGCATTCTAATATGGAAGACAAGGTACAAAATAATTGTAGATTTTGATAACTACCATAAACAAATAAAGCAATGTGATAAAGAGCAAGTAAGAGGTGCCAGCTTTAGATAACACGGTGACTGTAATACAGTGAACAAGGGAGGAGTATGAGAGGAGTTTGAACAGGTAGCCGAAAGTCAGAATCTACAGAGTCCTGTAGGTCATGGGAAGGAGTTTTGGCTTGATTCTAAAAAGGATGGAAAGAATTTGAAAGAATTTCTTTAAAGTAACTGAAATTGTTTCATAAATGTTTTTAGAATATCACTCTAGAAGGATCAGATAGGGGAAAATGGGAGACCAGGTAAATGGCTGCCTTCCAGAAAAGAACCAATAATAGTTACACTAGGATATATTGGCAATGGAAATAGGCATAAATGGATAGATTCAGTGTTTTTATGAGATAAGACATTTTAAAACATGGATTAATGTGAAAGCAGTAAAAACAAAGAGAAATGGACAAATTAAGTTTTTTTAGAAGTAGAAATGACCGGAATTGCCTTAATTACTAGTAACGGAAAACTAAATTGTTTAGACTTACTTCCCACAGGATAAAGAAATTTGATAAAATCTATCGAAATATAAGAAGATAGAAAAGAACAACAGCAGTGGTTTTTGGTGATTCAGAACCCAGACAGATAAACACTAAAACACCAAACCTTCTTCTCCTCTGAGAGTGTTCCCAATTGTGGCGAATTTTGGGATGCATTTCAGAGGTTTTGCAGAAAGAAGATAAGACCCAGAATCTTCCCTACATGGGGAGCCTTATAGGAAATACTCTTCATCTTAAGATGGGACACAGTTACATCTTTAGGATAAATGGAAAACAGAACTACTGGGTATTGACTCCCCAAAAAAACAAAGGCACCAATCAAAAAGATAATGCACTCTAAGTTTATTGCAGCATTATTTGCAATAGCCAAGAAATGGAAGCAACCTAAGTGTCCACTGGACAAATGGATTAGGAAGATGTGGTATGTATTCATGTATATATAATGTGTGTGTGTGTATAATGGAATATTGATCATAAAAAGGACAAGATATTGCCATTTGCAACAACATAGATGGACCTAGAGAGTATTATGCTAAGAAAAATAAGTCAGACTTGAGAAAGACAAATACCATATGATTTCATTCATATGTGGAATCTCCAAGGCAAAACAAATGAATAAACAAAAAGAATCAGATCTATAAATACAGAGAACAAACTGATGGCTGAGACATAGGAGGGAAATGGGGAGATGGGCAAAATGTGTGACGGGGAGTAGGACATACAGGCTTCCAGTTGTGGAATGAATAAGTCAGGGGAATAGAACGCGCAGCATAGGAAATATCTTCAATGCTCTGTGACAGCGCTGTATGGTGACAGATGGTAGCTACTCTGGTGGTGATCACAGCCTAACATGGAGACTTGTCAAACCACTCTGCAGTACGCCTGAAAATAATGTCACATTGCATGTCAACTACACCCAAATAAAGACAATTTTAAAAATAAAAATGAAACAGAACTAAGTGTGCTTCCGGACCCAATTTAAATGACTTGTGAGGAAGGTTGCCTTGATTATGCATATGATGGGCCAGGGAGGAGAGAAAGATCTTTAGGAAGCTTGGACCCCAGAGAGGCCCTGACAAGGGTAGCAGCCTAGTATACGTGTGTATAGAGATGAAAACCCAGACTATGCCTTTGCCTTTGCTTGACAATAGCCCCAACAACACGTCCTAGGGTGCCTGGCAGACACAAACCCAAAGGCTCCAGGAAGTAAGGTGTTTTCCTCCTTGGCCTTAGAGAATCCCCACGTATAACTTTTCAAGGGCAGTGAGCAGACAGAGACAAAATTAACTGTAGGACGTTTCTATTGGCAACGTAACATAACAAATTCCCACAATTGGTAGCTTAAACAAATTTATCATGTTTTGAAGGTCAGCGGTTTGACAAGACTTCTCAGGGCTAAAAATCAAGGTGTAGGCAGGGATACATTCCCTCCTGTAGACTCTAGGCGAAGATCTCTGTCCTTCCTTCCTTAGGTTGTAAAGGGTTCCCACTTTTCCTGGCCTGCAGCTCCCTTCTTCCACCTCCCAAGGCCACAAGGCCAAGTGAAGTCCGTCTCATACCACCACCTGTCGCTTCCCGCAGGCAGGGGCCTACCTGGAGAACTGAGGACACTCCCTACTCCTTAATCCTAATTGCATCTGCAAAATCCTTCTCGCCACGTGACGCAGCAGGTTGACAGGGCTGAATATGCTATTCTGAGGGCTTCGGCCATGAACAGCTTTGGAGACCCTCATGTTGCCTACCTCAATATATAATGAAACAAGGTGCTGTGCTCGAAAGCCAATGCCTCACTCAGACAGAAGAAATAGACCACTCAGGGGTCACACGCAGGGCTTAGCACACCTCATCTATAAAAGAATTCCCAGAGATAGATTTTTTAAGTAATTATGCCTAAAGAAGGAAAAGACAAAATTTGCCTGTTATCACAGTTTAGAAGGGCATATTTTCCATCTTCTCCACATTGCTTATGTTTATCATGAGATAAATATCCTTCACAGGTATTGTTCCTGCTGCTACAATCCTAGATGGCAGTTTCCCTCCTGTTCCCACAACATTCAAGATGTAATTCCTTGCCATCTGGTTTTCACCATAACTGCTCAGAAATCCACTTTCTGCCTAATGTTTCTGGAAAGGTGATCTATTTTTCTCTTGTTCCTACTCAGCTATTATTGGTTTTTGAAGATTTATTCATTTATTTTAGACAGAGAAAGAACATACACATACACACGTACATGTGAGGGGGGTAGGGGCAGAGGGAGACACTGAGAGAATCTCAAGCAGACCCCCTGCTGAGCCTGGAGCCTGCCATGGCTCCCCCCCCCGCCCAGGACCCAGATCATGACCTGAGCTGAAGCCAGGAGTCCAACACTTAACAAACTGAGCCACACAGGAGCCCCTGAGCCCCTATTTTTGTCCTTAGTTTCCATTGTTTATAATTTGCATGGTGCAAATTTTTAATTTTATACTGTTAGAATGTGTTGGACTTCCTCTTTGAGGTTACATATTTTTTGTTTGACTAAATCTATAGGTATTATCTCTTTAAATATCACCGGACTCTTCCTTTCTTCACAATTGCCAATTAAACTATTAGACTTCCACATTTAACTGTTCTTCCATTTTTCTTTTTTTGTTTATTCAAATGCATTAATATACAAAGTCTTCTGATGTAGTTGCTAGTTAACTTATTCTCCTGTGTACTCTCCCATCTACTATTAAACCAGTCCATTGAATTTATCATATTCATTATTACAGGTATTTATGGGTAGTTATATTTTCTCCAAAAAAAAAAAACATTCCATATCCATTAACCAGTGTGTTGCCCCATCTATGTGGTACTGGTGGATGAAGGTGTTACACCATAGAGAAGTTTAAATCAGTTGCTGTGATGGAAGATGCTCTCAGTACCTTCACCAGGAAGGGTTAGTAAGAAAACTGATGTCTAGTCTTTTAAAAAATAGGTTAAGATTCTTACCTCTCTCTGCTTTGTTAGGGTTGGGAGGGATGGATGTTAAAAAAAAAAAAAATGCTGACCCTAACTGTTATGGAGAAGAAATCCCTGCTGGCTCCTGACTCCAGTGGTGAAGAACAGTAGCTTCCCCCAAACGGCAAAAAAGGGAATGTATCAGCAAAAAATGAGTCTAAATACCACAGAAAACAAATCTATATGCCGAATATTGCTGTCCACTAAGGCAGAAGAAACTTCCAGTGAATTTCCAATTTGTGAAATAGAAGGAACGAGGTCTTTGCAAACTTGATCCTAATAAAAGCGTTCTCATTACAATAGAAAGTTCCCTGCCATGTTGTACACAAAATTTGGAATCTTTGTTCAAATTACAATGGGAACATATTTCCATTTGGGATAGTACAAAAGCCAATAGGTGGCAACCTGCGGTGTGCCTACCACAGATGGCATTAAGATAGAAAGAACTGATCCTAGACAAAATTATTATTAGTGAAACGCATCTTGGCTCCTGTTCACTCTACCTTTTGTACCTCAATTCTCAATCGCCATATACGTATGGTGGTTCTGCTCCCTAAAACCGACCGTTGATGCACAGAGATCCCCACATTACGTGATAATGTCCTATAAATGCTTTATATTTCAAATATATTTTTTGCTCAAATGCAAAATAAGAATGGACATTTTGTTACTGTCTTACTATGCCTGCCTCCAGAAATTCCCCAAAAAGTCATTCAGATTGTGAGACCTTAAACAAATATGCAGGAAACATATGAGAGGATATATTTTTGTAATGGATTATATGGGCTTCTTACATTCACCAAAAAAGAATACTTCTCTAAAAAAATACATGCACACACTAAAGTTTAGAAGAACGCTGGAAATATTGGTAATAATCTTAGGAGAACTCATCATGCTAGAACAGTACAAAGCTAATACAGTTAGGGGTGCCTGGGGGGCTCAGCCGACTGAGCCTCTGCCTTTGACTCAGGTGATGATTGTAGGCCCCTGACAGGATCCTAGCTCAGTGGGGAGCCTGCTTCTCCCTCTCCCCGTGCCCCTACTCTCTGCCTATGCTCTCTCTCTCAAATATCTTTAAAAAAAATTTTTAAGCTAATTAAATTAGACCACTGATTGTGAAGAAAACCAAAAATATGCCAAAAAGGATTTACTTCATGCATTAAGAACAAAGATGTTATAGTCTTTAAATTGGTTAGTTTTAATTTCTCACAGCCAGAAATTTTTTTCTACATCTCTCTGGGGATCATATATGTGGCTGTCTTCTTTCCCGAGAGGAACTTTCGTTTACCGAATAAAGGACAATTCATAATTACCTTTGAGTTCAGCCACATAGTCATTTCACACAACTACTTATTTTTCCTAGTTACTCCCCTGAAGGCACCAAAGCACAGAAGGCCAAGGTAGATGCTGGCCTGAGAGACTAGCCTGCCCAAAGGACTACTGAAGTGAGGAGTGGCTTTTTTTTAATACACAAGGGATCGATCTCTGGAAATACATACCAAAAAAACCTGAAGAACAGAGTTCTCTCCAGCACTTCATTTCTAGTTTAAACATTTTATACAGGTGTTACTTGAATCCTTTCTTCCAAATTAAAAATTGGAAAAAAAAAAAACCCTTCTAATATCCCACATGCATCTTCTCTGGGCATCTCCCCTAACAAGATTATGGTGGTGCCTGGGCAGTTAATTGTACAAAAGGGGTTTTGTTTTTCAGTGAAAGTCCTGGAATCAACACTTTTGAGACTGAGACTGAGACTGAGAAGAAAGGACAAAGCTGACCCATTCCTCCCAGGCAGAGCTCCCAGGTATGCAGAAATTACATTGTATCCTCATCCTTTTTTCTCTCTCTCTCTCTAGAGAAATAATCCTAATTTTATGTTGTTGTTCTTGATGAAAGATCTGGAGGACAAAATCCAAATAGTTTCAATTCCTGGAAAATTTATGGTGTTACTGTTGTAGGTATAGATGAATCTGTTTTCTAAAACATTAAATTTTTCTAGCTTTTTCACAACTCCAAGTAAGTAACTGTATGCTTTTTTGAAAATAAAGGTCCAGTTATGACTATGACCCCATAGAATATAAATTACCCAGCACCCCCCTTAAAGTAAGTAAAAATAAGGAAAAAGAGAAAGGAAAGAATTCAGAAGACATGGGCAAAAAGCGAAAGAGAGAAGGAAAGGAGGAAAAAAACAACATACCTCAGGTTGGGAGAAGAGCATGTCATTTGGTGAAAGGGCAACTATTCTTTGCTTATTGGGCATAGAACTCAAAGGGGCACAGGAAAACTAAGTAGATAAAGGTCAGATCATAAGGACCTTGTCAGTTCTGCTTTGTTGTTAGTATTTGGTCTCATGGTAATGCCTCCATTGCAGCGCAGCTTACAGCCTCAATGAACATGTCTGGATCAGGATCTTCTTCTAAGTCAGTGAGGGAATTCATTCTTCTGGATTTTCCCTGCAGCAGGGAGATTCAAGTTGTTGTTCTCAATCACCTATCCTGACTCTCATGGGAAATGGAGCTATTATTGGTGCTGTGTGTTGGGACCAGCATCTCCACACCCCCATGTAGATCCTACTGGGGAATTCTGCATTCCTGGAGATCTGGTATGTCAATCCCACTGTTGCAAACACACTGATCAACTTCCTTTCAGAGACCAAAGCCATCTCTTTCACTGGATGCTTCCTTCAATTGTATTTCTTCTTTTCCATGGGCTCCACTGAGTGCTTCTTTCTCTCAGCAATGGCCTTTGATCGCTACTTTGCCATCTGCCATCCTCTGTATTATGCCACAATTATGACTGGACAACGTTGTTTCAACTTAGTGATCTCCTGTTGGGCCTGTGGCTTTCTCTGCTATCTGGTACCTGTTATCCTCATCTCCCAACTGCCTTTCTGTGGTCCTAATGCAATTGATCATTTTGTATGTGACTCAGGCCCATTACTGACCCTTTCATGTGCTCCTGTCCCCATGTCCAAGCTCATCAGCTGTACCCTAAGCTCCCTCAACATCCTCCTTAGCTTCTTTTTCATCCTCATCTCCTGTGCCCTGGTTCTACTTGCTGTGCTTTGGTTGCCCTCAGCATCCATTAGGCATAAGGCTTTTTCAGTGTGTGGGTCCCATTTGTCAATGGTGTTGCTATTCTCCAGGACCATTATGGTGATGCATGAGAGCCCTGGATCCCACCACTCTGCCCTGATGCCAAAGATCATGACCTTGTTCTATGCAATGATAACTTCATTCTTCAACTTCTTTACAGTCTCAGAAATAAGGAGATGAAAATGCTCTCTGGAAAGTCCTGGAAAAGTTTAAAATTTCTTTAAAAGTCTTCCACAGCAGAAGTGTGGAATAACCTAGTTTGGTGTGACATGGGTGAAATGGCCACTCTTTTTATTTTGACTCATTTGTGTAGCCATTCATTTGAAAAATAGCCACGGAAAACCTCCTTCATTTTAGACACTTCGCTTGGTACTGGATTATGAAGATAATTATGAAGATAATTCAGACATAATCTCTTCCCTCAAGTAACAATCTAGTAGGGGAGTAGGGCAGGTAAGAAAATAATCATTATAAAATGCAATAAGTGGGGATCCCTGGGTGGCGCAGCGGTTTGGCGCCTGCCTTTGGCCCAGGGCGCGATCCTGGAGACCGGGGATCGAATCCCACGTCGGGCTCCCGGTGCATGGAGCCTGCTTCTCCCTCTGCCTGTGTCTCTGCCTCTCTCTCTCTCTCTCTGTATGACTATCAAAAATAAATAATTAAAAAAAAGAAAAAAAATGCAATAAGTGTCTTATTGTACATAAAATACTTGTACATAAAATATATGTACAAGTTGTCACAAATACACAAAGAAAGAAAGACCTAATTTTGCATGAGGTTTTGTGCTGGTAGAAGTTAGCGTTAGGGAAAACTAGTCAATGCAATACTAGACATATGTGTTCTGTGGTGGGGAGAGGGAAAGCCCTGTATTTCTGCTCAACTTTTAGCCAGATTTCTTTGTCAATCATATTTTTATATCTTTGTAAGGATATGAGCCTTTAATCAAAAGATCTAGATAAGGGGGCACCTGGTTGGCTCAGTTGGTTAAGCATCTGCCTTCGGCTCAGGTCATGATCCCAGGGTCCTAGGTTGGAGCCCTGCCTCAGGCTCTCTGCTCAGCAAGGAGCCTGCTTCTCCTCTTCCTCTGCCTGTCACTCTACCTACTTGTCCTCTCTCTCTCTCTCTCTCTCTCTCTCTCTCCAATAAATAAATATAATCTTAAGAAGAAAATATCAGGATAGGGACTGAATTCTTCCATTAATCAACCATGTGAATTTGGCAAGTCACTTAATTTCAGCTAAAATTAGGATGGTAATTCCTACCCCAGAGAGCAATTAGTGTGTGGTTTTAATGAGATAATGGATATAAAAGTTGTAAAACAATTCTTAGTACATAGAGAGCATGCAATAAATGTTAGTTGAATATGAATACTGATGAATTCTGTGCTTTTATGTTCCTATTATAATCCAAAAAAATCTCAGACTCCCCCATAAAAATCATTCCCATTACTTTTGGCAAAGCCCTTTTACAACAGATCTCCTCAGATTTTCTGGGGACATAGAGTAGGTTACATTTATTCCATTTATGCCCCTAAATACCCTGTGATTAGTTTTGCTTTGGTTTGATTTAGTTTTGTTGTATGCACAAATTCAATTTCCAGATCTTCAACTTACATATGCACATTTTCCTAAATCTCCTGTGCCTAAAAACACATATGTAGTAGAAGCTTCATATAGTCTTATTTACACATCTTTCACAATCAATCACTCTTCCCATTTTAAATATAAAGCTTGCTTTTCATCTATTCTGATCTTAATATTTTACATTGCTCAAATATATATGCTTTAGTTAGGGAATTAAATGAATAATTTGAAATACTAATCTCTCCACTGGGAAAGGGAGTGAATTTAACTGTCAGATAATAAATCCTTTTATTAACCGGTGGTTTACAACTTGTTTCCAACACAATTAAAGAGGAATGACTTATATGGGGTTGTCCCAAAAGAAGAGCTGAGCCAAAGACTTGGGTGTAGGTAGTATATTGGGAAGTAGTTTCAAGGAGCAGGAATGAGGAATGAGAAGAACCTACAGGAATCAATGAGGAATTGATTCTACTAGAACATCTGATAATTGTCTATCTGAATGGCACAAAGCTAAGGCATTTATCAGCTAACCATGGTTGCATGTTAACTCCTTATGTTTCCAAAACTCCATTAGCTGGTATGTCAAGTCAGCAGCTGTGACTTCAGAAAAGGCCCTGGGAAGAAAGCAGAATAACACTTGGGCATGGTCTGAGATGGAAGGGATGCCATCAGACTGATTCTGAGTTCCCAAGGGACTTCCCACTATCTGTACAGCTAAAATCAAAGGTGGATCAGGAAGCTCAAAAACATTCAGCACAGAAGCTACTTAATTTACTTGTTAGCAGATAATTAGAATTAATGTTGTAGTCAACAGACAGCATGTGGTAATGATAAGAACCAGAAAGATTAAATTCAAATCCCGGCTGCATCTACCTGCATGACTTCATGTATGCCTCCATTGCCTCATATTTAAAGAGATAACAATAATAGAACTTTCTTCGTAGTGCCGGGGTAAGGATGAAGTGAATTAATCTGCTTCTCAGGGAGCCTAACAAAAAGTGAACACTCAGATATCTTCATCTTTATGCTCTTTCAGGGTTTTGTCCACAGGGAACTTGTTCTCAGTACAGGCCTTAATGTAGAAGTCAATTTTCTGTCCAAAAGAAAATTCCCAATTTCTAGAATGTAGCTGAAAACACAGGCATTGGAACAGGGTTAACTAGTCAAAACAATATACACTCAGATTAGAGACTGATAGAGTATGGAGTACACCAATAATATAGACATTCCGGAATTATGAAGCAGAAATGTTAGTGTATTGAAGGAAAGCAGGCTTTCTTAGCAATACGACTGACAAAGACTATCTTAACATAAGTTATGAGCAAATGCACATGCAAATGATGAGTCACTCATACAAAAGAATGTCCTTATGTAAAAGAACATAGGGCATGCAGAAAATCACTAGTATAATCAGCACATTGTAAAAACATTTTTTTAAAAAATACATCCCAGAACAAAACAGATGATTTTGATATTTTAACAGGCATGTATTTCATGAGAAGGAACTAGACCTTGATATTGGATTTCTACTTTCAATAGTTTATTGTACAATACCTATAGTTTACTGAGTATATTATACCTAAGATCATACACATTTGTTATTTTAATATGTAGGTTGGCCTTTCACAGATAATATATTCTCTGTCTTCCTCAAATTCCTAATTAATCTCTCCACTTCAAGTATTGCTATTCATCACTGATTCTCAACTGGGAGTATATATCAAAATCAATAGGAACTTTTTGCAAGTTATACTTGCCCTGAACCCTGTCCCTAGAGATTCTAATTTAGAAGATGAATGATGGATCTTGGGACGCCTGGATGGCTCAGTTTTTGAGCATCTGCCTTCAGCTCAGGGAGTGATCCTGGGGCCCTGGGATCAAATCCTGCATCAGGCCCCCCTCAGGGAGCCTGCTTCTCCCTCTGCCTGTGTCTCTGTCTCTCTCTTAGTGTCTATCATTAATAAATAAATAAAATCTTTAAAAACAAAACAAAAAGGAAGATGAATGATAGGTCTTAAGCAAGTCAATTTTGTAAAAGAATCTCCATGGATGAGTTTTGGATTTTCTTCCTTGTAGGCATTATGGCCACACTCAGGATAGCATTTGCAAAATGATGCATAATCACTGTTGAACTATCTTTACCAAATAACAAATTTACATATCATCTGGTCATAGAGTCTTAAGAATGGAAAGAAACTTCTAGATCATCCCATTCAACTATACATCTAATGCTTCACCCAACAATTGATTTTCTGACATATTGAACACCATCCCTGCCCCCAGGGATGAAAAAGTTATTTGATTTCTGCCCAGGAAAATAATTCTGGTTAATTATGTGTGGTGATGGTGATGGATGTTAACTGGACCTATTGTGGAGATCATGTTGCAACATGTATAAATATTGAATCATTATTTTGCACACAAGAATCTAACATAATGTTATATGTCAATTACATCTCAATAAAAATATTAAATGTCTTTAAAAGTTTCAGGGATCTGTGGACAATAAAATAGATATGCTTATAAAATATATTAACAAGTCAAGGCTAAAAATAAACTTACCTGAATATAATCTCTTCATTTACTAACAATGCACAATTATAATCAAATTTGTCTAAATGGCTATTATTTGTTTCTCTTCCTTTCATCTTAAGTCTTCTCATCAATAATATTATAGAATACCCAGACAACAATATGGGAGGAAAGAGCCTACGAATTTGGGAAGATTTAATCAAGGCAAAGCATATTGGAGGATGAACAAAAGGAACTAATTGCAGTAGGTATGGGGAGAGAGCTTATTAATATTTAAACTAGTCTTCTAGCCATTTAGTGTTTTAGGAACTCAGAATAGATGCGGAATGCCAGCCCGGGGTGATGGATCCTGAAAACATTTTTTAGAGTGACATTCTGGAAGCAATTTGGAATTTGATAGGTCTCTAACCTGCCTATTTCTCTTTCATTGTCTGGTGGAATGTATTAAAAAAAACAACAGCAACAAAACAAAACAAGACCCATCTATATGCTGCATACAAGAGACTCACCTCTGGCCTGAAGATGCAAAAAGACTGAAAGTGAAGTGATGAAAAATATTTGCCATCCAAACAAAAGTGGAAAAAAAAAAAGCTGGGGTAGCAATACTTACATCAGATAAAATAGACTTTAAAGCAAAGACTGTAACAAGAGACAAAGAAAGATATTAAACAATGATAAAGAGATCAACCTGACAAAAAGATATAATAATCAGAAATATCTATGCACACAACAGTGGGACACTTAAATACATAAAATAAATATTAATATATATAAGGAGAGAAACTGATGGCAATACAATAATTGTAGGAGACTTTAGCACTCTACTTACATTAATGCTGAGTGAAGTAAGTCAATCAGAGAAGGACAAACATTACATGGTCTGACTCCTACGGGGAATATAAGAAATAGTGGAAGGGATTATAGGGGAAAGGAGGGGAACTGAGTGGGAAAAATCAGAGAGGGAGACAAAGCATGAGAGACTCCTAACTCTGGGAAAGGAACAACGGGTAGTAGAAGGGGAGGTGGGTGGGGGGACAGGGTGACTGGGTGACGGGCACTGAGGGGGGCACTGGACAGGATGAGCACTGGGTGTTATACTATATGTTGGCAAATCGAACTCCAATAAAAAATATACATATAAAAAATGGACAGATCATTCAGACACAAAGCAAATAAGGAAACAATGTCTTTGAATGTCAATGGAAAATGCTCCATCATCATCTTAGGTAACATAAATTCCCACTCTCGTTTCTGTTTTCTGAAGCCTCTCTTCCAGGGGCTTCTATCCTTCTGCTTTCATCCATTTCTATCTCCCCCTATACCTACTGCACAGCTCTCAAAAGGGTTTGGGGCCATTCCTACACTGATTTCTTGAGCCTCCTTTTGCTTTCACTGGTATACAGCCACTCATACTTTCAAAGAAAGGGTACTTACAAAGTAAATTTTATAAACCCTAGTATGACTCAAAGGTTTTATTCTACTTTCACACCTTATTGATGGTTTTATTCTGTATAGAATTCTAGGTCAAGGGATGCCTGGGTGGCTTAGTGTTTGAGTGTCTACCTTTGGCTCAGGAGGATATCCTGGAGTCTTGGGGTCCAGTCCCACATTGGGCTCCCTGTGGGGAGCCTGCTTCTCCCTCTGCCTCTGTCTCTTTCTCTGTGTGTCTCTCATGAATAAATAAATAAAATCTTTTTAAAAATAAAGAAAAGTAAAAGAATTCTAGGCCGAAAATCATTTTTCTACTGTATAGAAGGGCCCAGTGTTGTTATTGAATACTCTAATGCATTTGGATTTCGTATACTTTCTGTGACCTGTATTTTTTTCTGTCTCCCTCAAATATTTTATAATCTTCTCAATCTCTAGGGTGATAAAATTGCATAATAATGTGCCTTATTTATTGTTTTCTCATCACCAGAGTCGGCACTCAGTACACCTTTTGTATCTGGAGATTTTAACCTTGCTATAGGTTTCCTTTTCATTGTGTCTTTTAAATTCTCCCCTCTGTCTTCTCTGTTCTCCTGGAACAAATATGAGTTGAATGTTTTAACTCTTGACTTGATTTTTCATACTTTTCCCTATTTTTCATTTCTTCATTTTTAAAAAAATTCTGCTTTCCTGAAGATTTTTTGACTCTTTCAACCCTCTATTGATTTGTCTTGATTTTATTCATTATTCTTTCTTTTATTTAGTTCCCAAAAATAATTATTATATTTTTCTAAAAATATCATGTTCTCATCTCAGGATTGCCCTCTATTGATTTGACTTAATTTTACTTATTACTCTTTTTATTTAGTTTCCAAAACACTTTTTATTGGTTTTTTAAGTATCATGTTCTCATTTCAGGATTGCAAATATTCTCTCTGGTCAATACGGAGATATCAGTGGTTTTCAAAGTGAAATTTTTTCTGCTTTATCTAGAATTCCACCAAATCCCCTTTGGCCTTCCTAAAGTCTCACTTTTTATTTCAACTGTCTTATGTGTATTAAAGAATTCGGCACCAAAATCTTGCCCAAAAGATCTGGATCGATAGACCAGGGCTTATGAATCAGTAGGCAGTGTTCTTGCAGAGTGGCAGCCTTTCTATTTGTGATCTCCAAAGGCGGAACGTGAAAGACTTTTCTCTAATAATTTAATTTCTTAATGCAAAGATGTCAATATTTTCTTTGTGAAGAGTATGCCTGTGTGAGCACTTGGGAGTGAGGGGAGATTAGAGAAGATGGGAGACTGAATAATTCCTTCCTCTTCATCTTCGTATTACTAGTCCTAAACCCCACCATCTTCCTTACGTGGTGTCCTGGCATCTCAAACACGTCAAGGATTCTGGGATATAAATCTGTCTATTTCTCTTCAGAATCTACTCTAGTATTAGCCTTTTCTGGTAGACAAATCAGTGATTACACCTTTGTCTTCTCTTTTCAAATACTTGTTGGAATCTTTTATCTGCAGAATCTAACTTCTATCTTCTTGTCTTTGTTACTGTGAATCTAAACTTGTCCCCCCTTTGTTTTTATTGTCTTATTTAGACCTTAGGGGGAAGAGGGAAAACTAATGGAGCTCACAAATTTAATTACAAGTCCAGTGTACTTATTTTTTAAAATAGCTATTAATAAAAAGGATAGAATGATCCCTTTTTGCCAAAGAAAGGTAATATGAAAATAATAAGGAAATCCAACAAAATATCAGTAGAGATCATGTATGGAAGGCCTGAATGCAGAGAAACCATTTTAAACAGTTTTCAAAAGTCTCCCTCAGCAGCTACTGTCAACATTATAGTATCCACTCCCAGTGAAAAACAGAAACTGGTAAATGTAATATTTCAGTGGGGTCACCACGAATGTCATGTCTCTGCTACTAAGGAAAAAAGAACAATAGACATTGGGGTAAGAATGAGCAGACTCTGTCAAGAGTATCTATTGTGCCTCCAGCTATGCACCATATACAAGGAGTGGAAAAAAAGATACATTATTTATATCCTTAATAAATTGTAGCAAAGACATAAAACCCACTAACAGAAAGAAAACAGAAAAAAAATAATAAGTGTAAGATACTATTTTATGAACTATATGGAGATATGATTAAGGCACACAAAAAATAAATGTCAGACGAAAATAATAAGGACAGAATTATTGAAAGATATGAGTCATACAACAAGATCTAAAATTTCCTCAAGGGGTACCTGGGTGGCTCAGTCATGTTCTTGGGGTCCTGGAATCGAGTCCCACATTAGGATCCCCACAGGGAGCCTGATTCTCCCTCTGGCTGTGTCTCTGGCTCTTTCTCTGTGTCTCTCATGAAAAATAAATAAATAAATAAATAAATAAATAAATAAATAAATAAAACATTTTCTCAAAATTATATTGCCTTTTCTGAGGTACCGAGGCTACTCAGTTATTCTCTGACCTAAGACCAAATGGAAAAGAGAATCCATTTAGTCCTTTTTAAAAATTGAAAATAAAGTTTAACTAAAAATGTATAATACAAGAAGATTTCCTTGGCTTAGTTCAAATGTGAATTCATTTTAGTTTCTTTAATGAATCTATTCCATGTGTTGCAAAAATAAATAAGGATAACTTTCAGCAAAAATAATATACTACTGGGACAATAGAAAGTATTCCATTTTCCCAACATGTTCATTAAAAAATTGCTCCACACCAAATATATAAAATGTTCTCTTTTCCCCTATTGTACAAAAACCATTCTTTGGACAGTTTGTGAATTTACACTAATCTCTTAATTGTATATAGTGTAAATTTCTATGTAATCATTTCTGTACTTGTTATTCTGTATCTCCATTACCTCTTTATGAATCCATATCCCCTACCATATTATGTGATATTTTTGGGGAAAGACTAGGAAATAAAAATGGGAAAAAAGAAGAAAAGAGGGAAAGGACAAGAGAGGAAGAGAAAGAAGAAAGAGAGGATGGCAGGGAGACAAGGAGGCAGTTTCTGGGGAGTTAGACTTCTGTTTTTAACATAAATGGTCTGATTCCTCAGAGATATATTTCTCTTATAACCTCATTCTAAATCATTCATATAGCTTAAGAAAACATAGTTTGAATTGAAGGGATCTAAAGCAATTAAATGAGACACTGAGTGGACGTGTTTACTCTCCTACTCTAAAAGTGAGGAAAGATTAGATCTTGACGGTATGGAAAGGTCTATGTTTAGTCCACCTCAAAAAAGAAAAAGAAAATAGACTCATGTTATTGCCTGTTAAGTGAAAAGTACAAGATAGCTAAATTTTAGGAACCATTTCTTAAAATCATTAATAAGTTTCAGACCACACTGAAGGTATCAGCTCATTCTATGATTTTGCAATTCTGATGACCTATCCCTTTTACTTTTCCTTCAAGGAGACCATGTGACTCCATATCCGTTTCACGGCATTCTTTACATCCTCATTCCTCAAAGTGTAGATGAGCGGGTTCAGCATTGGGGTGATGGTAGTATAGAACACAGATACAGCCTTATCCAGGGGAAAAGTGGTGGATGGACGGAGGTAAATAAAGAAACAAGGGACAAAGAAGAACGTTACTACAGTGAAATGAGACCCGCAGGTAGAAAGAGCCTTGCGCCGGCTCTCTGAAGACCTCTTGCGAAGACTAAAGAGAATGACAGTGTAGGAGGCCAGAAGAATGAGGAAGCACCCTAGAGCAATGAGACCACTGTTGACAATCACCAACATGTTTACCAGGGTTGTATCAGCACAGGCAAGCTTTAGGACTGGGTGGACATCACAAACGTAGTGGTCAATGACCTGATTATGGCAGAAAGGCAGCTGAAAGGTCAGTAGGGTCTGAACAAAGGAATGACCCAGCGCTCCCAGCCAGGACAGTGATGCCAGCACGATACAAGTATTGGCACTCATGATGGTCGTATAACGGAGAGGCTGGCAGATGGCAGCATAACGGTCAAAAGCCATAACGGTCAAGACAAAAATCTCAGCACAACCAAAAAAGTGGAAGGTAAACATCTGAGTTACACAACCCCAGTAGGAAATGGTCTTTTTCTCAGAAACAAAGTCTGCAATCATCTTGGGTGCTGTGGCTGAGGAATAGGCAATGTCCACAAAGGACAGGTTACTGAGGAAGAAATACATGGGTGTGTGGAGCCGGGGATCAGAGAAGACTGTAAGTAGAATGAGCAGGTTTCCCACCATGATCACGATGTAGAAGAAGAGGAACAAGGCAAAGAACATCAGCTGCATTCCAGGATCCTGGGAGAGGCCTAGGAATATAAACTCAGTGACATTGTTAGCCACTTCCATGGGGACCCAGGTGATACTGGTTGGATGGCTCTGGTTCTCTGCAAGAATAAATAAATAAATATCGTAAGCCATTGTCAGCATGGTGGGCAGGAGCAGTCTTATGGAAATACTTAAGGGATGCTAAATATAGTAAGGAAGCTTTTTGTATCTCTTGAACACAGTTAATGGATGTTTTTCTCACCATTAATTTTCTTACCACATCATTGACTCACATTGGATTTTCTGTTACACTTTAACTATCATTCCTTTCTCAAGGGTTAAATGTGGGTAAGAATAGTACACACCATTTAAGTGGTATAAGGATCACTTGTGAAGCACTATGCATATGTCACACTATAAGTGAATATATCATTATCATCACTCATCTTCATGACTGGAGAACATGCTGAATGGAAGAAGGGAGAAGCCTGGGAAGGAGTCATCCTAGGACACCGAAATCCTTACTATGTTCATCTCCTAATTTCCAGGTATATGTATTTCCATGTGATTCATGTTTAGAAAAAGTATCGAGTGCTGACACCCACATTCTCAAGTATGTTCTTGGGCTAGAGTAGTACCAGAATATAGTCCAGATTTTTGAATGGCTCACTTTAGGGTTTCAAGCAAGGATACCCAAAGACATTTGGGCAGTTGCTATATTCTTCCTGAATAGTGACAATCTCAATTTTATCTGGGGTCTCCTCGGGAGCCTTTAAAATTAATCCAAGTCTAAGACCCAAGATCTTCTACTATCTTCACTGGGAGAAAGAGCACAGGACTTAAAGATAGAACAATAGGGCCTGACTCAACAGCTCTGACTCTTACAGGCTGTGCCATCCTAACACAAGTTTCCTCACTTCTGTTAACTTCAGAGTCCTCCCCTGGGAAAGAATAATGCCCCCATGTAAGGATCAAATTAATTAATGGACATAAAAGCCACAAGTTACCAGTCAATCTAAGTCATAATCATGTCAGTGAAAGAACTTCAGAAGCATCACTATCAAACGTCTGAACACTGTGGGCAGGGCCTGTATGGGATGGATCATTTCCACAGGTCTGTCCAGGTTCTTTAGGTCAAATTCGGTCTCTCAGATAACACCAAAGAACATATACTAGTGATAATGGCGTTAAAGAAATAAGATTGCTCCCTTATTTGACTCCATAAACCCCACTAAATTATTTCAAATAAAACAAATAGCAAGACTGAAGCTCCCTGAAATCCTCTGGGAAAGAGATTCAGTCTTAGTTTCCTCTGTGAGCAACATGCAAGGAGAGGAGAGCAAATACTCTGGATCTGTTTCCTAACAGGAAGTTCCATCCCACAGAAAACTCTTTGTGCCATAGCATCCTTGACATCAATATCCCTCACAGAGACATTATGACAAGTGTACATGTTTTCATGTCTCTGGTCACTTGACATCATTTTATTACCTGTCAATCCTTTGAACTTTTACCTATAGAAACACTTAAAATCCCAATTTATCCTGTTCCTCTGATTGTCCACAACTGAGGAAATAACTTGCTATTTATGGAACTAAGAGATAAGGAATAATACATTGAGTAGGTAAAGTCTTGAAAAATTCTGCACATGTATAGATGTAACACAGCACAGACTATTTAAGGTACCATCTCTCTCATCTTCTACATTTCACACAGCACCAATATTTATTTATCCTTTCAACTGATAAAAATTTGTGGAGCACATTCTCTGCGCCTGGTATCGTGCTGTGAACATAAAAAGATAGATCAAACCCAATACCTGACATAAAACCATTTATTTAGAGAAATACCTTGAAGAGACGTTCTCAAATCCTCTTTAGACTGAGCCATAACTTATACAAAATCCTACACTTACATAAATGAAAAACACCTTCGTGATCACCTGACTTCCTTCCACTCACCTAACCACTGGTGAAAGTAGTGCACGGAGGAAACTGAATTACCTAGGCTGCACTGTTTGTGTAAAGCTAGAACTAAATTCCAATGGAAATAATAGTGAAACACACTTTAAACTACAGTAAACTATTTCCTAAATTACTTAGAATTATTAGTACAGATGTTATTATGTGGATGAAGACTTTAAACATTCCGTTTTTATCCTTGAATATGATTTGAATCAATGAAAGTTGCCCTCACCTGTCTACCTGGTTGTTAATTGATCATTACAGATGGGAAACTTACTCTGGCCATCTCCTGGAGTGTGGTCCCACGACATGGATTTGGGTAACTGGAGATCTTCCTGGATCAATAAAGCTTTCTGAGATGGAACTGGGGTCTCTAGTTAGATATTCACGCTAAAAGACCAAAATCTGTATAGTGATGCTTCTCTTATGTGTGTGTTGCATTTCACAGATGGATTACACCTGGAGCCTGAGAAGGGGTCCTACATTACTTGTCCTCTCTCTCTCTCTCTCTCTCTCTCTCTCTCTCAAGATTCTATGACCTTATGGCTATGCCTCGGCTTCTGATCTGGATTGCAAGGCTCTATTTCTATATTCCTGATGCAAGAGGAACTGTCAGAAATGTGTATGCATCATCCCAGCCCGAGGGAATGGCTAGCCGGGTGATTAGGTAGCGATCTGGAGAGGATTGTGAAACAAAGAAAGTGCAAGTATAATTCCCACTAGGTAACCCCTTTTAAAACTTTATTGAAGGCTACTTGGTAAATTACTAGTTAAAAATATGCAGGCCATTTTTAGAGCTTTACATTATTTACTCAAAGTTGGCATAAAGGAAGGTAGTTGATGCTCAGTATCACTATATTGGACCACTAGCCCAGGAATACTAAGTTTATAAAACTATTAATCTGTTTTTCTTTTAAAATTTCATTTTTAATTTGCTGAAACTCAAGTACACAAGAAAATGTTTTAAATTAGTGGCACAGTAAACATACTGCCTCGGTCCTATTACCTACTGAATGAATTTCTAAGGATTTAGCTTAAGAGGGCTTGAGAAGAATCAAGGATTAAACCTCTGTGACCTTTTAGTTTTGTTGACTGTTTCTTTTGCTGTGCAGAAGCTTTTTATCCTAAGTCCCAATAATTCATTTTTCCTTTTGTTTCCCTTGCCTTCATAGCTGTATCTTGCAAGAAGTTGCTGTGGCCAAGTTCAAAAAGGGAGTTTTCTGTGTTCTTCTCTAGGATTTTGATAGATTCTTGTATCACATTTAGGTCTTTCATCCATTTTGAGTTTACCTTGGTGTCTGGTGTAAGAGAATGGTCTAGTTTCATTCTTCTGCATGTGGCTGTCCAATTTTCCTGAAACCAGTTATTGAAGAGACTGTCCTTTTTCCAGTGGATACTCTTTCTCACTTTGTCAAATATTATTTAATCATAGAGTTGAGGGTCCATTTCTGGGTTCTGTATTCTGTTCCATTGATCTGTGTGTCTGTTTTTGTGCCAGTACCACACTGTCTTGTTGATCACAGCTTTGTACTAGAAGACAACCAACAAAATAGGAGAAGATATTTGTAAGCATTATGTCAGATAAAGGGCTAGTATCCAAGATCTATAAAGAACTGATCAAACTCAACACCCAAGAAACAAACAATCCAATCATGAAATAGGCAAAAAGACGTAAATAGAAATCTCACCAAAGAAGACATACACATGGCCAACAAGCACATAAGAAAATTCTCCACATCACTTGCCATCACGGAAATACAAATCAAAACCACAATGAGATCCCACCTCACACCAGTGAGAATGGGGAAAATTAACAAGGCAGGAAACCACAAATGTTGGAGAGGATGTGGAGGAGGAGGAAACCTCTTGCACTGTTGGTGGGAATGTGACCTGGTGCAGCCACTCTGGAAAACTGTGTGGAGGTTCCTCAAAGAGTTAAAAATAGATCTGCCCTATGACCCAGCAATTGCACTGCTGAGGATTTACCCCAAAGATACAGATGCAGTTAAATGCCGGGACCCCTGCACCCCAATGTTTATAGAAGCAATGTCCACAATAGCCACACTGTGGAAGGAGCCTCAGTGTCCATCCACTGACGACTGGATAATGAAGATGTGGTCTATGTATACAGTGGAATATTACTCAGCCATCAGAAAGGATGAATACTCACCATTTACTTTGACGTGGATGGAACTGGAGGGTATGATGCTGAGTTTAGTAAGTCAATTGGGGAAGGACAATCATCAGATGGTCTCACTCATATGGAGAATATAAAAAATAGTGAAAGGGATGATAGGGGAAAGGAGAGAAAATGGGTGGTAAAATTAGAGAAGGTGACAAAGCATGAGAGACTCCTACTTTGGGAAATGAACAAGGTGTAGTGGAAGGAGAGGTGGGGGGATGGGGTGACTGGGTGATGGGCACTGAGGGGGACACTTGACAGGATAAGCAATGGATGTTACACTATATGTTGGCAAATCAAACTCCAATAAAAAATATACATATATACACAAAAGATAAAAACCCTCTGTGAGTTACTATAACATTTGTTACTGAAATACATCATGAACTTTCAGGTCAGGCCTAAAGTTCTTTGTGTTTCGGTGACACAATCACAATGATAAATACAGTAACTCAAATAGCATTCATCCCATTTAGGCAAAAAGGATTATCATGTTGCATCACAGAAGTGCCTTTTATTGTTCGCAATAGTTATTGCTTGACTCTCTAGGTTAAAAATAAAGGGGCTGCCTAGACAAGGAATGGCCAACTGTGAAAGTGTGGTTTTTCCTGAATTCTCTGCTCAAATTCTTTTTGAGATGAAAAACTGTCCATGCCTCTTTCTCTCTCTTCATTAGCTTTCTGTTCTTTCCTTCCTCCCTCCTTTCCTTTCCTCTTTCCTAAGTTCCTTTTTTCTTCATTTCCTTCTTTCTTTTCTTCAAAAACACATTTAGTCAGAGAATGACAAATGTGTGATTTCATTAATATGTGGAATCTAAAGAAGCTGAACTTGTAGAAACAGAGAGTAGAATGGTGGTTATCAAGGGAGATGGGTGGGGAAACTCAGGAGGTGTTGTGAAGGGGTGCAAACCTGCAACCAGGAGATGAATAAGTTCTGAGGACCTAACGCATAGCCTAGTGATTTTAGTCAATGATTACTTCAAAACTGCTAACAGACTAGATCTTAAATGTTCTCACCACAAAAAAAGAAATGATAATTCCATGATATGATAGAAGTGTTAGCCAAAGTTATGGTGGTAATCACGGTGCAATACATAAGTGCCAATTTAACATCTTTTATACCTTGAACTTACACATTGTTATGTGTCAATTACTTCACAATTTGGAAAAGAAAGAGAAAGAAAGAAAGAAAGAAAGAAAGAAAGGAAGGAAGGAAGGAAGGAAGAAAGAAAGGAAGGAAGGAAGGAAGGAAGGAAGGAAGGAAGGAAGGAAGGAAGAAAGAAAGATTGCTCAAGCAGTTATTCTTGGCTGGCCACTGTGCCAGATCCTCCAGATACAAAGGCCATCCAATAATGGGGGAGCCCAATTAGTGAGAAGGAAATTGCAATAGATATGGTGAGTGTTGTGCTCATTAAAGATAAGCACACCATGTTATGAGAATTCACATGAGGACCAATTAATAAAACTCTACAAGGATAGGATCAGAGACAACTTCCAAGAAGGTAAGACTCTTAATCTGAGTACTGAAGGCAAGGAGAAGGTCCATAATTCCAGCAAAGGAAACAACATCTTCAGAGGCATAGAGATATGAGGAAGCTGCCAACAGTTCAAAGGCGCAAACAATGGCACAGGACTGGGGCAGTAAGGGGGCAACAGAAGCAAGCATAATCTTTAGACCTGAAGTCAAGTTTCAGAGTGCTACCACAGCACAGTGAATCATGTGGATACCCTAGGTCTGCTATCCCCATGCACAGCCTTAACCCTCCAGATTCCCATGATAACACTTGTATCAGAGTCAGGACAAGAGAGAACCTGCAGATGAGAAGCTACATACCTGAAGAAAGAGGAAGAGACTGATAGGGACAGAAAAGAGTTCTTCACTTAAGAGAGGAAGCAGACTGCACTGTGACTGCTTACATTATAGATTTCACCATATTCTCGAAGGAAAATAATCTCGCAAGGTGCCTTGTTTGTTTTGGGGACAATTACAAAAAGCTTCTTGGGAACATAAAGAGCATAAGGACAATAAATCAATAAGGACAATAAAACAAAAATAGATAACTTGGATAAACTGATTCATTAAGGAAAAACTGCTGAAATCTAATGTAATAAAATAAATCCAAATAAAACATGGAGCCTAGGTAATCATAATATATCAGCAATGGCTCACTAGTTCTGACAAATATACAGTATAATGTAAAAACTCTGTACTATCTTTGCAACTTCTCTCTAAATTTAAAACTGTTCTAATTTTTAAAATCATTTAAATTTAAAAAAATAAAAATAAAAATAAAATTATTTAAATTAATGATAAACACAAAAGTATGATGTTAACAAGAACATTTCTTAAAACACTTAAAATGTGTCTTGAGAATGCACATATCACCTAAACATGAAGTTCTTGTGTCAAGGCTGCTTTCAATATGAATGGAGGAGTTTCTAGGTATTTTACTGTCATGTGGCAGGGGCCTGCAGCCAAAAACCCTAATTCTCCTTTCTGTCCTGTGTTTCTCTAGGATCAAGCAATCATATAGCCTTCTTTCAGCCTTTATCTCCCTTTTAACATAATATTTAATAATAGTGATGACATAAGCAGTCTCACCTTATGTAGAAACACTTAGTAGAGCTGTACAAATATTGTTTTGTGTATTTTTTTGTGTAGAGCTATTACTGTCCTCACCGTATACTCAAAGGAGCATCAAGAGGTTACGTTGCTTGCACGCTCATAAGTGGTGAGCTGAGCATGAGGAAGGTGACCTACTCTCTCTGACCTACTTCTGACCATACTCTCTGCCCTACTCTCCCCAATTATCTGAGCTCACATATTGTCTTAGAATGCTTTTCATCTTCTTCTGGTGTTTGTTGAAAGACTTTATAATTAGATATTCAGGTGATCTGCTGATGCTTGGTGGAACACCCAAATGGCAAGAGGTCTACCCCATTTCCAGCCACATAATAGGCACTCAGCAAATGGTTGTTAAATTAATGAATGCATAAGAAATGAATAACGAATTAATAGGTGAATGAATATTAAAAGATCAAAAAATCACCAGGAGTTATTTATTAAAGGAACATCTCCCAGGAACCTTTCCTTTAAATTAAAAGCAAATGTTGTGGTGGCATGCTGACTTCTCTCCAATAAAATTCCTCATTTCTAGGGCTCTTAAAGGAAGAATTTTGGTAATGGGAGGTAAGATTTCCTTACCATATTGGCCTATTCACAATGTGTACTTTGGAGCTAAGTGACAAATGTGCAATCTTATTCTCCACATATTCTGGAAATATGAAGTCAATTATCCTCCCATGATTTTATTAATCCAATTTGTCTTTGTCTCCTTTCAGTTATTTCAGTAACCCTCAAAGGACCACATGAGCTGGAAATAAGGGGCAAATTTATCCCAAATATCTGTGGGACTTACGCAAGAATAAAATGGATTCACGTAACATAAGTCTTTGACTGACTTATTTCACTTACAATAATACAATAATAATAGTTCTGTCCACATTTGCAAATGGCAAGTTTTCTATCTTTTTGATGGCTCAGTATTATTCCATTCTGTGTGTGTCTGTGTGTGTGTGTGGTATCTTTTTATCTATCAATGGACATCTGAGCTCTTTCCATATATTGGCTATTGGCTATTGTGGACTTTGCTGCTACAAGCATTGGGGTGCATGTGTTCCTTCAAATCAAATGTGTAACCTTTGAATAAATACCTAGTAGTGCAATTTCTGGGTCATAGAGTAGCTCTATCTTTAACGTTTTGAGGAGCCTCCATATTGTAGAATAAATACCCAGACAACAATTTGGGAGGAAGAATCTATGAATTTGGGCAGATTTGATCAAGGCAAAGCATATTAGAGGATGAAAAAATGAACTAATTACAATAGGTGTGAGTAGAGAGCTTATTAATATTTAAACTAGTCTTCTAGCTATTTAGTGTTTTAAGAACTCAGAATGGATGTCTGAATAGATGCCAAGCCTGGGAGGATGGATCCTGAAAACATTATTTAGAGTGACATTAGGGAAGCAATTTGTTAATTTGATGGGTCTCTAACCTGCCTATTTTTCTTTTCTTCTCTAGCAGAATGTATTAAAAACAAACAAACAAACAAACAAACAACTATATGCTGCTTTACATGAGACTCATCTCAAGCCTAAAGATGCAAATAGACTGAAAGTGAAGTAATGATAAAACATTCACGAGGCAAATTAAAGCAGAAAACAAAAAAAGAAGCTGGGGTAGCAATACTTCTATCAGATAAAATAGACTTTAAGACAAGGACTATAACAAGAGACAAAGAAAGGTATCACATAATGATAAAGGGATCAATCCAACAAGAGAATATACTAATTGGAAATATCTATACACACAAAAGTGGAACACTTAAATACATGAAACAAATATTAACAGATACAAAGAGAAACATTGATGGCAATACAATAATAGTAGGAGACTTTAACATGCTACTTACATTAATGGACAGACAATTCAGACACAAAATAAATAAGGAAACAATGTCTTTGAATGACCCATGGACCAAAAGGAAAGAACAGATATATAGAGAACAGTCCATCCAAAAAGAATAGAATATATATTATTTTGTGCACATGAAACAGTCTCCAAACTAGATCACATTAGGATATAAAACAAGCCTTTACAAATTTAAGAAGGTTGAAATCATACCATGCATCTTTTATGATCATAATGGTTTGAAATTAAAAATAAATCATAAGAAAAAAGCTGGGAAAAACCCAAACGTGTAGACTAAATGATATTGAACAACCAAAGGACCAATTAAATAATCAAAGAAGAAATAAAAAAATACATGGAGACAAATGAAAGTGAAAACACTGTGATCCAAAATCATTGAGACACAGAAAAAAAACAATTCTAAGAGGGAATATATAGCAATATAGGCCTATGTCAAAGAAATAAGAAAACATTTAAACAATTTAACCTTGTACCTAAAGGAACTAGAAAAAAGAAGAACAAATCCCAATGTGAGCAGGAGAAGGGAAATAATAAAAAGCAGAGCAGAAATAAATGAGGTATCAATTTTAAAAATAGAAAAAAATCAATGAAACCAAGATCTGGTTTTTTGAGAAGATAAACAAACCTGAAAAACCCTTAGTGAGACCCATCAAAAAAGGAGAGAGGACCCGAACAAATGAAATCAGAAATAAGAGAGAAGTAACAACTAATACCACAGAAATACAAAAGGCTGTAAGAGAATACTATGAAAAATTATGTACCAAAAAACTGGACCATCTAGAAGAAATGGACAAATTCCTAGAAACATATGACCTCCCATAACTGAACTAGAAAGAAAGAAAATCTGAACAGACTGATTACAAGTAATAAAATTGGATTGGTAATCATAAAACTACCAAAAAATAAAAGTCCAAGACCAGACGCATTCACAAGTGAATTCAAACAGACATTTAAAGAAGAATTAATACCTATTCTCCTTAAACTATTTGAAAATAATATAAGAAAAAAGTGAACCTTCTAAATACATTGTACAAGGCCACCGTTGGCCTGATACCAAAACCAAAGACATTAGAAAAAACAGAAAACTATAGGCTAGTATCTCTGATGAACAAAGATGCAAAAATCATAAACAAAATATTAACAAACTACATACAATAATAGATTAAAAACATCTTCCCCACAATCAGGGAAGTTTTATTCCTAGATGTAAGGATGGTTCAATATTCACAAATCAATCATCATACAACACATTAACAAAATGAATGTTAAAAATCATATGATGATCTCAATAGATGCAGACCAAGCATTTGACAAGATTCAACATCCATTCATGATAAAAAAAAAAACTCTCAACAAAACAGAGTAGAGGTAACATATGTCAACATAATAAAAGCCATATATGAAAAACCCACAGCTAACATCATACTCAGTGGAAAAAAACAGAGCTTTCCCTCTAAGATCAGGAACAAGACAAGGATGTCCACTCTTACTCCTTTTATTCAACAAAGTATTGGAAGGCCTAGCCACAACAATCACATGAAAGAAAGAGAGAAAAATAGAGAGAAAAGGAAGGGAGGGAGAGAAGGAAGGAGGGAGGGAGGAAGAAACGGAGAAAGGAAGGAAGAGAGAAAGGGTATCCATACTGAAAAAGAAGTTAAACTATCACTATTTGCAGATGACAATACTATACATAGAAAATCCTAAAGACTCCACCAAAAAAAAAAAAACTAGAAATAATAAACAAATTCAATAAAGTAGCAGGATATAAAATTTATATTCAGAAATTGACAGCATTTCTATACAGTAACAATGCAGTCACAGAAAGGGAAACTTTAAAAATCACACCATTTATAACTGCACCAAAAAGAATAAAATACCTCAGAATAAACTTAACCAAAGAAGTGAAAGATCTGTACTCTGAAAACTACAAAACATTGATCAAAGAAATTCTAGACAACACAGACAAATGGAAAGATATTCCATGCTTATGGATTAGAAGAATTATCAAAATGGCCAATCGACACTTGATGGGGTGAGCACTGGGTGTTATACTATTAGTTGGCAAATCGAACTTCAATAAAAAAAATATACAAAAAAACACCCACAAACAAACATTTAAAAATGGCCAATCTACAGATTCAATGCAATCCCTATCAGAATGCTGAAAGAAGACCCTAAATAGCCAAAGCAATCTTGAGAAAGAACGAAGCTGGAGGTAATCACAATTCCAGATTTTAAGATATACTAGAAAGTGGTACTAATCAAAACAACATAATATTGGCACAAAAATAGACACATAGATCAATAGAACAGTGTAGAGAACCCAGAAATAAACTCACATTTGCATTGTCAATTCATCTGTGACAAAGGAGGGAAGAATATACAATAAGGAAAAGGAAAAGGCAGTCTCCCTGATAAATGGTGTTGGGAAAACTGGACAGCTACATGCAAAAGAGTGGAACTGGAATACTTTCTTACACCATACAGAAAAATAAACCCAAAATGAATTAAAGACTTATATGTGAAACCTGAAACTATGAAACCCCTAGAAGAGAATACAGGCAGTAATTTCTCGGAGATTAGCCAGGTCAGACTTAGGTCTTCTAAGCCAAGGGAAACAAAAGCAAAAATAAGCTATTGGGACTGTATCAAAATAAAAATCTTCTGCACAGTGAAGAAAACTATTAGCAAAACAAAAAGACAACCTATTGAATGGAAGAGGATATTTGCAAATGATATATCAAATAAGGTGTTGATTTCTGATATATACAAAAATCATATATAACACATCAAAAAATTAATCCAATTAACAAATAAGCAGAGGATCTGAATAGACATATTTCCAGAGAAGACATACAGATGGCCCACAGACACATGAAAAGATGCTCAACATCAGTAATTACCAGGACATGCAAATCAAAACCACAATGAGATATCACTCTACACCTGTTAGGATGGCTAAAATAAAAAAGATAAGAAGCAAGTGTTGGCAAGGATATGGAGAAAAAGCAACCCTTGGTTGTAATGTAAATTAGTACAGTCACTGTGGAAAACAGTATGGAGGTTCCTCAAAAATTAAAAATAGAAATTTCACATGATCTAGTAATTCCGCTATTGGATATTTACCCAAGGGAAAAAAAGACTAACTTGAAAAGATATGTGCACTCCTATGCTAATTTTAGCATTATTTATAATAGCCAGGGCATGAATAGCACTATTCTACATTACATATTTTTTTAAAGATTTTATTTATTTATTCATGAAAGACACACACACACACAGAGAGGCAGAGACACAGGCAGAGGGAGAAGCAGGCTCCTGGTAGGGAGCCCGACATGGGACTTGATCCCAGGTCTCCAGGATCACATCCTGGGCTGAAGGCGGCGCTAAACCACTGAGCCACCCAGGCTGCCCCTCTACATTACATCTTAACCCATCTCCTCAATGAGCTTGCTAAGATGTCTCTCACACTGAGTTTTAACCTCTATAGACTTCTCCCGTCCCCTAAATTTCGTTTGTGTCTGTAAATATAGTATGATGCTGTCATGAACCTTGGAGTTGCCTTTATTTAATTTGGTGTACCAGGTGTTGTTTTTACAAATAATAAAACTCATAATTTTTAAAATATTATTTATCCAACAAATATTTAATGCAATATATTATTATCCCCTTGATTAATTCAAAGTTGATTAATATCTATTCTCTGCTTTCAAAGAATTTACAATCTGGGAGGAGAGAACAGATAAGTACACAAGTAAGTATAACATAAAGCAGCTTGTGACAAATGTCTTAAGAAAGATACAAAGACGGTTAAATAAAAATTTGGAGATGGAAAAGTTGCTTTGGTTAAGAGAATAAGAATATACATTTGAGAAAATGTCATTTGAAATAGACCTTGAAGGGTAGATGGGTTTTTTTCAGGTGTAAATGGAGATAATGAGGATTCTAAATAGACAAAGAGACCACAAAGAAATGAATCTGGGAAATTGAAAGCTATCCAGAGAGTGAAATACTGTCCAATTTATCTATAAAAGGGAGTGAGGAAAGAAAACAAGAAAAGTAATGTGAAACCAATTTATGGAGAACTTGGAAATTTCTGAATAATAAAACCATTAATGTTTTTTGAGCAAACATGTAATAAGATGAAGGCTATCTTTTAGGAGTTTCTAATGCCTGAAGCAGTGGAAATCAGAGGTGATAAAGTTCTAAATACTATTTTTCCTCCCTACTCTTTCAGCATTAGAAGTTTGCTTGCAGATATTCCTCAAGCAGTCTGTGCTCCACAGACCTGTGTTCCTGCGGCACAGTCTTGATGTTCTCGATCATTTCACACTATGTGGTATGAGCACTCAGTCTCACTTAGGTGTTTTAGTCATACTACGTAAATTAAAGTAAAAATAGGACATGAATCAGTGAAACCAAACACTTGTGTCATATTAATTGGGGATCCACATGTTCCTCTGTAGTATTTAACTCAATTAACCTAAATACTGACACTTCTTATATCTGAAGAACTATGCCATGCTGGCCTTCTAAAATGTACTTCTGACTTCCACAAAGTTTTATTGTCAATATCCGACAGTGTTCTGTATTCATTTAGGCTCACTGTAGTTCCCTTCTGTATCTTCCAATATATGTACAAGACATCAGAGGTTTTGGTGAGGATTCAGAGAAAGGGGAAACCCCAATACACTGCTGGCGGGAATGCAAGCTGGTGCAGCCAGTCTGAAGAACAGTGTGGAGGGTCCTCACAAAGTTAAAAATAGAGCTTCCCTATGACTCAGCAATTGCACTACTGGGTATTTACCTAAAGAATACAAAAATACATATTTGAAGGGGTACGTGTACTGCAAGGTTTATAGCAGCAGCATCAAGGAGAGCCAAACTATGGGGAGAGTCCAAATATCCATCAACTAGAAGGAGCCTCGGTGTCCATAAACAGATGAATGGATAAAGAAGCTGTGGTCTATATACAATGGAATATTCCTCATCCATTAGAAATGACAAATACCCACCATTTGCTTCGATGTGGATGGACCTGGAGAGTATGATGATGAGTGAAATAAGTCAATTGGAGAAGGACAAACATTATATGGTCTCATTCATTTGGGGAACATAAAAAATAGTGAAAGGGAATAAAGGGGAAAGGAGAAAAAATGAGTGGGAAATATGAGAAAGGGAGACAGAACATGAGAGACTCCTCACTCTAGGAAACGAACTAGGGGGGGTGGAAGGGGAGGTGGGCAGGGGGGTGGGGGTGACTGGGTGACCGGCAGTGAGGGGGGGAATTGATGGGATGAGCACGGGGTGTTATGCTATATGTTGACAAATTGAACACCAATAAAAATAAATTTATAAAAAAAAAACAAATATCCATCAACTGATGAATGGATAAAGATGTTGTTTACACACACACACACACAGACACACACACATTGGAAGACTCCTTGGCCACCAAAAGGAAGGAATCTTGCCATTTGAAATGACATGGTTGGAGCTAAAGGTATATTATGTGTATTGTGCTAAATGAAACAGAGAAAGATAAGTATCACATGATCCCACTTATATGTGGAATTTAATAAACAAAATAGATTAACATACGGGAAGGGGGCCTGCCCCCCAACTTACCTAGATAACTGTCAAATCATCCTGAAACCTACGAAGTCGACCCGAGATCTCAAGGGAGAGCAGTGGGAGCGCCAAGGGACAAGGGTCTGCGCTTCCAGCAGGTAGGAAGGTGGAAAAATGAAACAGACCCGCGGGGAGGGGCCCAGGGGCAGGGCTGGGGGCGGGCACAGGAGAGCGCCCGGAGGGGCGGGCATGTAGAAATCCGCCTGGACCCTCCCAGAGGGAAGGCGCTCCCGGGACCCACAGGAGCGGGGGTGGGCAGCGGGGCCTCCAGGGTCGCGGGGTCACAAACCCGGAGGGGCCCGGGGAGAGCGCACCCACCCGGGGAGCTCAGGAAAGGGCTACAGCGCCTGGGGGTCTTGGGGAACCGGGGGGTGGGGGGGGCTGCGCCCTGCTCCTTGGGGAGCCGCACCCGGGGGACACCAGGGGAAGGGGATAGGACAGGACGGTGGAGATGCTCCTGCCCCAGGGGATCCTAGAGGGAGGGGGGAGTACAGGATTATGGGGACGCTGCTGCCCTGGGGAACCCAGAGGAAGGGGGAGAACACAGGACGGTGGGGAGACTCCTGCCCCCAGTGACCCCGAGCTGTGCAGGTCAGCACCGCGCCCCGGGAGCACCGAGGCCAGTGCGGACTGGGAGCTGCAGGTGATACTGGGGGAGTGACTCCAGGGCTGGAGAGTTGGCCGCCGCCAGTGGTGTTGTCCCTCCTGGTGTCGCCTTGTGCCTGGGACAGAGCGAGGCTTCCAGGGAGCAGGGCCTCAGGGGGGAAAGAGCTCCCACTGAGCCGTGCACCTGGGGGGGGCGGGGCATCTCCAGAATCAGCACAGCAGCCCCTCCCCCAGAAGACCAGCTGGAAGGACAGGGGAAGAGCAAGTCCTTGACCCAACAGCGCTGAAAAGCACCAGGGGAAGTTGAGGGATTTACAGTATAAAGAACCAGAGGGTACCCCTCCTTGTTTTTCTTTGTTTGTTTATTTGTGTTTCTTTTTTTATTTCTTCCTTTTTCCAGTAAAACTCATTTTTAGCCACTCTGCACTGAGCAAAATGACTAGAAAGAAGAACTCACCAAAAAATAAAGAACCAGAAATCGTACTCTGTGCCACAGAGTTACAGAATTGGGATTACAATTCGATGTCAGAAAGCCAATTCAGAAGCAAAATCATAAAGCTACTGGTGACTCTGGAAAAAAGCATAAAGGATTCAAGAGACTTCATGCTGCGACATTTAGACCTAATCAGGCTGAAATTAAAATTCAATTAAATGAGATGCAATCCAAACTGGAGCCCCTAACAACGAGGGTTAATGAGGTAGAAGAACAAGTGAGTTACATAGAAGACAAGTCGATGGCAAGGAAGGAAGCTGAGGAAAAAAGAGAGAAACCATTAAAAGAACATGAGGAAATAAATGACAGCCTCAGAAGGAAAAATCTACTTTTAATTGGGGTTCCAGAGGGCGCCGAGATGGACAGAGGACCAGAAAGCGTATTAGAACAAATCATAGCTGAGGATTTCCCTAATTTGGGGAGAGAAACAGGCATTCAGATTGAGGAGATAGAGAAATCTCCCCTAAAATCAATAAAACTGCTTAACACCTTGACATTTAATAGTGAAACTTGCAAATTCCAAAGATAAAGGGAAAATCCTTAAAGCAGGGAGAGACAAGAGATCCCTAACTTATATGGGGAGAAATATTAGATAAAGAGCAGACATCTCCACAGAGACCTGGCAGGCCAGAAGGGGCTGCAGAATATATTCAGGGTCCTATCCTAAATGAGAAGAACATGCAGCGAAGCATACTCTATCCAGCAAGGCTCTCATTCAGAGTAGAAGGAGAGATAAAGGGCTTTCAAGATAGGCAAAAACTGAAAGCATATGTCACCACCTAACCAACTCTGCAAGAAATATTAAGACTCTGTAAAAGAAAGAGAAAGCCCAAAGAAATAATCCACAAACACAGGGACTGAATAGGTATTACAATGACATTAAATTCATATCTTTCGAGGAGGAGGGGCAAGATGGCGGAATAGTAGGGTCCCCAGTCACCTGTCCCCACCAAATTACCTAGATAACCTTCAAATCATCCTGAAAATCTACGAATTCGGCCTGAGATTTAAAGAGAGACAGCTGGAATGCTACAGTGAGAAGACTTCGGGCTTATATCAAGGTAGGAAGACGGGAAAAAAGAAATAAAGAAACAGGGGATCCCTGGGTGGCGCAGCGGTTTAGCACCGGCCTTTGGCCCTTTGGCCCAGGGCGCGATACTGGAGACCCAGGATCGAATCCCACGTCGGGCTCCCGGTGCATGGAGCCTGCTTCTCCCTCTGCCTGTGTCTCTGTGTCTGCCTCTCTCTCTCTCTCTCTGTGACTATAATACATAAATAAATAAAAAAAAATTAAAAAAAAGAAATAAAGAAACAAAAGGCCTCCAAGGGGGAGGGGCCCGCAGGAGGCGGGCTAAGGCCGGGGCGAGTGTCCCCAGGACAGGAGAGCCCTGTCCCGGAGAAGCAGGAGCTGCACCAACCTTCCCGGGCAGAAAGGGGCCTGCAGGGGGTTAGAGCAGGACCCAGGAGGGCAGGGATGCCCTCGGGCTCCCTGGGACACTAACAGACACCTGTGCGCCCAGGAGAGTGCGCCGAGCTCCCTAAGGGCTGCAGCGCGCACGGTGGACCCGGAGCAGCTCGGAGGGGATCGGGCGGCGGCTCAGCGGAGGGGGCTGCGTGGCTCCAGGACTACAAATCCAACAGCTCAGGCCCCAGGGCACAGGGCGCCGGGACACAGCCCAGGATCGCAATGACGTTCCTGCCCCGAGATGAGCAGATCAGCGGCCCCGCCCCGGAGCTTCCAGGCCCTGCAGACGGAGAGCCCTGGAGTTACTGCCGGGGCTGAATCCAGGGCTCCAGAGCTGCCGTAGCCACTGGGGTTGTTCCTCCTGGGGCCTCACGGGGTAAACAACCCCCACTGAGCCCTGCACCAGGCAGCGGCAGAGCAGCTCCCCCCAAGTGCTGACACCTGAAAATCAGCACAACAGGCCCCTCCCCCAGGAGACCAGCTAGACGGACAAGTTCCAGGGGAAGTCAAGGGACTTAAATTATACAGAATCAGAAGATACTCCCCCGTGTTTCTTGTTTTTGTTTTTGTTTTTCTTTTTGATTTCTGACTGCTTCCCCAACCGCTTTTTTCACCTTTCTTTCTTTTTCTCTCTTTTTCTTCTCTTTTATTCCTTTTTTTTCTTTTTCTTTTCTCTTTTTCTCTTTTCGTTCTTTCTCTCTCTCTTTCTCCTTTTCCCACTGCAACTTGTTTTTGGCCACTCTGCACTGAGCAAAATGACTAGAAGGAAAACCTCACCTCAAAAGAAAGAATCAGAAACAGTCCTCTCTCCCACAGAGTTACAAAAACTGGATTACAATTCAATGTAAGAAAGCCAATTCAGAAGCACTATTACACAGCTACTGGTGGCTCTAGAAAAAAGCATAAAGGACTCAAAAGACTTCATGACTGCAGAATTTAGATCCAATCAGGCAGAAATTAAAAATCAATTGAATGAGCTGCAATCCAAACTAGAAGTCCTAACGACGAGGGTTAACGAGGTGAAAGAACGAGTGAGTGACATAGAAGACAAGTTGATGGCAAAGAGGGAAACTGAGGAAAAAAGAGACAAACAATTAACAGACCATGAGGTTAGATTAAGGGAAATAAACGACAGCCTGAGGAAGAAAAACCTACGTTTAATTGGGGTTCCCGAGGGCGCCGAAAGGGCCAGAGGGCCAGAATATGTATTTGAACAAATCCTAGCTGAAAACTTTCCTAATCAGGGAAGGGAAACAGGCATTCAGATCCAGGAAATAGAGAGATCCGCCCCCTAAAATCAATAAAAACCATTCAACACCTCGACATTAAATAGTGAAGCTTGCAAATTCCAAAGATAAAGAGAAGATCCTTAAAGCAGCAAGAGACAAGAAATCCCTGACTTTTATGGGGAGGAATATTAGGCTAACAGCAGACCTCTCCACAGAGACCTGGCAGGCCAGAAAGGGCTGGCAGGATATATTCAGGGTCCTAAATGAGAAGAACAGGCAACCAAGAATACTTTATCCAGCAAGGCTCTCATTCAGAACGGAAGGAGAGATAAAGAGCTTGCAAGACAGGCAGGAACTGAAAGAGTATGTGACCTCCAAACCAGCTCTGCAAGAAATTTTAAGGGGGACTCTTAAAATTCCCCTTTCAGAAGAAGTTCAGTGGAACAATCCATAAAAACAAGGACTGAATAGATATCATGGTGACACTAAACTCATATCTGTCAATAGTAACTCTGAATGTGAACGGGATTAATGACCTCATCAAAAGGCGCAGGGTTTCAGACTGGATAAAAAGCAGGACCTAGCATTTGCTGTCTATAAGAGACTCATTTTAGACAGAAGGACACCTACAGCCTGAAAATAAAAGGTTGGAGAACCATTTACCATTCAAATGGTCCTCAAAAGAAAGCAGGGGTAGCCATCCTCATATCAGATAAACTAAAATTTACCCCGAAGACTGTAGTAAGAGATGAAGAGGGACACTATATCATACTGCAAGGACCTATCCAACAAGAGGATTTAACAATCCTCAATATATATTCCCCGAATGTGGGAGCTGCCAAGTATATAAATCAATTAATAACCAAAGTGAAGAAATACTTAGATAATAATACACTTATACTTGGTGACTTCAATCTAGCTCTTTCTACCCTCGATATCTTCTAAGCACAACATCTCCAAAGAAAAGAGAGCTTTAAATGATACACTGGACCAGATGGATTTCACAGATATCTACAGAACTTTACATCCAAACTCAACTGAATACACATTCTTCTCAAGTGCACATGGAACTTTCTCCAGAATAGACCACATACTGGGTCACAAATCGGGTCTGAGCCAACCAAAAGATTGGGATCCTCCCCTGCATATTCTCAGACCATAATGCCTTGAAATTAGAACTAAATCACAAGAAGTTTGGAAGGACCTCAAACACGTGGAGGTTAAGGACCATCCTGCTAAAAGATGAAAGGGTCAACAGGAAATTAAGGAAGAATTAAAAAGATTCATGGAAACTAATGAGAATGAAGATACAATCATTCAAAATCTTTGGGATGCAGCAAAAGCAGTCCTGATGGGGAAATACATCGCAATACAAGCATCCATTCAAAAACTGGAAAGAACTCAAATACAAAAGCTAACCTTACACATAAAGGAGCTAGAGAAATAACAGCAGATGGACCCTACGCCAAGCAGAAGAAGAGAGTTCATTAAAATTCGAGCAGAACTCAACGACATGGAGACCAGAAGAACTGTGGAACAGATCAACAGAACCAGGAGTTGGTTCTTTGAACAAATTAATAGGATAGATAAACCATTAGCCAACCTTATTAAAAAGAAGAGAGAGAAGACTCAAATTAATAAAATCATGAGTGAGAAAGGAGAGATCACTACCAACACCAAGGAAATACAAACGATTATAAAACATATTATGAACAGCTATACGCCAATAAATTAAGCAATCTAGAAGAAATGGACACGTTTCTGGAAAGCCACAAACTACCAAAACTGGAGCAGGAAGAAATAGAAAACCTGAACAAGCCAATAACCAGGGAGGAAATTGAAGCAGTCATCAAACACCTCCCAAGACACAAGAGTCCAGGGCCAGATGGCTTCCCTGGGGAATTCAATCACACGTTTAAAGAAGAAACCAAACCTATTCTACTAAAGCTGTTTGGAAAGATAGAAAGAGATGGAGTACTTCCAAATTCGTTCTATGAGGCCAGCATCACCTTAATTCCAAAACCAAAGACCCCACCAAAAAGGAGAACTACAGACCAATAACCCTGATGAACATGGATGCAAAAATTCTCAACAAGAGACTAGCCAATAGGACCCAACAACACATTAAGAAAATTATTCACCATGACCAAGGAGGATTTATCCCCGGGACACAAGGCTGGTTCAACACTCGTAAAACAATCAATGTGATTTATCATATCAGCAAGAGAAAAATCAAGAACCAAATGATCCTCTCATTAGATGCAGAGAAAGCATTTGACAAAATACAGCCTGCATTTCTGATCAAAACTCCTCAGAGTGTAGGGATAGAGAGAACTTTCCTCGACATTAAAAGCCATTTACGAAAAGCCCAGAGCAAATATTCTCAATGGGAAGCACTGGGCCCTTTCCCCTAAGATCAGGAGCAAGACAGGGATGTCCACTCTCACCACTGCTATTCAACATAGTATTGGAAGTCCTAGCCTCAGCAATCAGACAACAAAAAGACATTAAGGCATTCAAATTGGCCAAGAAGAAGTCAAACTCTCCCTCTTCACCAATGACATCAAACTCTACATTGAAAACCCAAAAGCCTCCACCCCAAGATTGCTAGAACTCATATAGCAATTTGGTACCGTGGCAGGATACAAAATCAATGCCCAGAAATCAATGGCATTTCTATACACTAACAATGAGACTGAAGAAAGAGAAATTAAGGAGTCAATCCCAGTTACAATTGCTGCCAAAAGCATAAGATACCTAGGAATAAACCTAACCAAAGAAGTAAAGGATCTATACCCTAAAAACTATAGAACACTTCTAATGTGTGGGAAATATCAAGAAGGGAGACAGAACATAAGGACTCCTAACTCTGGGAAATGAACTAGGGGTGGTGGAAGGGGAAGCGGGCAGGGTGGGGGGGAATGAGTGACGGGCACTTAGGGGGACACTTGACGGGATGAGCACTGGGTGTTATTCTGTACTTTGGTAAATTGAACACCAATAACAATTAATTTATTAAAAAATAAATAAATAAATAAATAAATAAATAAATAAATAAATAAATAAATAACTATAGAACACTTCTGAAAGAAATTGAGGAAGACACAAAGAGATGGAAAAATATTCCATGCTCATGGATTGGCAGAATGAATACTGTGAAAATGTCAATGTTACCCAGGGCAATTTACACGTTTAATGCAATCCCTATCAAAATACCATGGACTTTCTTCAGAGAGTTAGAACAAATTATTTTAGGATTGGGAAGAAATCAGAAAAGACCCCGAATAGCCAGGGGAATTTTAAAAAAGAAAACCATATCTGGGGGCATCACAATGCCAGATTTCATTTGCACTGCAAAGCTGTGGTCATGAAGACAGTGTGGTACTGGCACAAAAACAGACACATAGATCAATGGAACAGGATAGAGAACCCAGAAGCAGACCCTGAACTTTATGGTCAACTCATATTCGATAAAGGAGGAAAGACTATCCATTGGAAGAAAGACAGTCTCTTCAATAAATGGTGCTGGGAAAATTGGACATCCACATGCAGAAGAATGAAACTAGACCACTCTCTTACACCAGACACAAAGATAAACTCAAAATGGATGAACGATCTAAATGTGAGACAAGATTCCATCAAAATCCAAGAGGAAAACACCAGCAACACCCTTTTTGAACTTGGCCACAGTAACTTCTTGGAAGATACATCCACGAAAGCAAAAGAAACAAAAGCAAAAATGAACTATTGGGACTTCATCAAGATCAGAAGCTTTTGCACAGCAAAGGATACAGGCAACAAAACTAAAAGACAACCTACAGAATAGGAGAAGGTATTAGCAAATGACATATCAGATAAAGGACTAGTTTCCAAAATCTATAAAGAACTTATTAAGCTCAACACCAAAGAAACAAACAATCCAATCATGAAATGGGCAAAAGACATGAAGAGAAATCTCACAGAGGAAGACATAGACATTGGCAACATGCACATGAGAAAATGCTCTGCATCACTTGCCATCAGGGAAATACAAATCAAAACCACAATGAGATCCCACCTCACACCAGTGAGAATGGGGAAAATTAACAAGGTAGGAAACAAGAAATGTTGGAGAGGATGTGGAGAAAAGGGAACCCGCCTGCACTGTTGGTGGGAATGTGAACTGGTGCAGCCACTCTGGAAAACTGTGTGGAGGTTCCTCAAAGAGTTAAAAATAGACCTGCCCTACGACCCAACAATTGCACTGTTGGTGATTTACCCCAAAGATTCAGATGCAATGAAACGCCAGGACATCTGTACCCCGATGTTTCTAGCAGCAATGTCCACAATAACCAAACTGTGGAAGGAGCCTCGGTGTCCTTCAAAAGATGAATGGATAAAGAAGATGTGGTTTATGTATACAATAGAATATTACTCAGCCATTAGAAACGACAAATACCCATCATTTGCTTCAGCGTGGATGGAACTGGAGGGTATTATGCTGAGTGAAATAAGTCAATCGGAGAAGCACAAACAGTGTATGTTCTCATTCATATGGGGAATATAAATAATAGTGAAAGGGAATATAAGGGGAGGGAGAAGAAATGTGTGGGAAATATCAGAAAGGGAGACAGAACATAAAGACTCCTAACTCTGGGAAATGAAGTAGGGGTTGTGGAAGGGGAGGAGGGCGTGGGGTGAGGGTGACTGGGTGTTGGGGGGGCACTTGACGGGATGAGCACTGGGTGTTTTTCTGTATGTTGGTAAATTGAACACCATAAAAAATTATTTCATTAAAATAAAATTCCTATCTTTCAATAGTAACTCTGAACATGAATAGGCTTAATGATTTCATCAAAGATGCAGGGTTTCAGACTGGATAAAAAAGCACGACCCATCTATTTGCTGTCTACAAGAGACTCATTAGACCTATAGACACCTACAGCCTGAAAATAAAAGGTTGGAGAACCATTTACTATTCAAACGGTCCTCAAAAGAAAGCTGGGGTAGCCATCCTCATATCAGATAAATTAAAGTTTATCCCAAAGACTGTAGTAAGAGATAAAGAGGGACACTATATCATACTTAAAGGGTGTATGCAACAAGAGGACCTAACAATCATGAATATTTATGCCCCTAATGTGGGAGCTGCCAAGTATATCAATCAATTAATAACCAAAGTAAAGACATATTTAGAGAATAATACATTAATATTGGGATACTTCAATATGACGATTTCTTTCAATGACAGATCTATGCACAACATCTCCAAAGAAACTGAAGCTTTAAATGATACCCTGGACCAGATGGATTTTGCAGATATTTACAGAACTTTACATTCAAATGCAACTGAATACACATTCTTCTCAAGTCCACATGGAACTTTCTCCAGAATAGACCACATACTGGGTCACAAATCAGGTCTCAACTCATAGCAAAGATTGGGATTGTCCCCTGCAAATTTTCAGACCATAATACTTTGAAAACTAGAACTCAATCACAACAAGAATTTGGAAGAAACTCAAACACGTGGAGGTTAAAGAGCATCCTGCTAAAAGATGAAAGGGTCAACCAGGAAATTAGAGAAGAATGAAAAGATTCATGGAAACTAAGGAAAATGAAGATACAACCATTCAAAATCTTTGGGATACAGCAAAAGCAGTCCTGAGAGGGAAATACATTGCAATTCAAGCATCCCTCAAAAAACTGGAAAGAATCAAATACACAAGCTAACCTTGCACCTAAAGGAACTGGAGAAAGACCAGAAAATAAGACCTACACCCAGCAGAAGAGAGTTAATAAATATTTGAGCAGAACTCAGTGAGATAGAGACCAGAAGAACTGTAGAACAGATCAACAAAACCAGGAGTTGGTTCTTTGAATGAATTAATAAGATAGATAAACCATAGCCAGCCTTTAAAAACAATAGAGAAAAGACTCAAATTAATAAAATCACAACTGAAAAAAGAGAGATCACAACCAATTCCAAGGAAATACAAATGATTTTAAAAACATATTATGAGCAGCTACATGCCAATAAATTAGGCAATCTAGAAGAAATGGATGCATTTCTTCAAGACACAAACTACTAAAACTGGAACAGGAAGAATTAGAAAACCTGAACAGACCAACAACCAGGGAGGAAATTGAAGCAGTCATCAAAAACCTCCCAAGACACAAAAGTCCAGGGCCAGATGGCTTCCCAGGGGAATTCTATCAAACGTTTAAAGAAGAAGCAATACCTGTTCTACTAAAGCTGTTTGGAAAGATAGAAAGAGATGGGAGTACTTCCAAACTCATTCTTTGAGGCCAGCATCTCCTTACTTCCAAAACCAGACAATGACTCCACCTAAAAGGAGAATTATAGACCAATATCCCTGATGAACATGGATGCAATAATTCTCAACAAGATACTAGCCAATAGTATCCAACAATACATTAAGAAGATTATTCACCATGACCAAGTGGCATTTATCCCTGGGATACAAGCCTGGTTCAACACTCGTAAAGCAATGAATATGATGGATCATATCAACAAGAGAACAAACAAGAACCATAGGATCCTCTCAATACATGCAGAGAAAGCATTTGACAAAATACAGCCTCCATTCCTGATCAAAACTTTTCAGAGTGTAGGGATAAAGGGAACATTCCTCAGCATCTTAAAAGCCATCTATGAAAAGCCCACAGCAAATATCATTCTCAATGGGGAAACACTGGGCACTGTTCCCCTAAGATCAGGAATATGACAGGGATGTCCACTCACACCACTCCTATTGAACATAATACTAGAAGGCCTAGCCTCAGCAAGCAGACAACAAAACTAAATAAAAGGCATTTGATTTGGCAAAGAAGTCAAACTCTCCCTCCTTGCAGATGACATGATACTGTACATAAAAAACCCAAAAGACTCCACCCCAAGGTTGCTAGAACTCATACAGCAATTCGGCAGTGTGGCAGGATACAAACTCAATGCCCAGAAGTCAGTGGCATTTCTATACATTAACAATAAAACTGAAGCAAGAGAAATTAAGGAGTCAATCCCATTTATAATTGCACCCATAAGCATAAAATAAGATACCAAGGAATAAATCTAAGCAAGGATTTGAAAGATCTACACCCTAAAAACTACAGAACAATTCTGAAAGAAATTAGGAAGACACAATGAGATGGAAAAATAATCCATGCTCGGGGATTGAAAGAATTAATATGTGAAAATCAATGCTACCCAGGGCAATTTACATGTTTAATGCAATCCCTATCAAAATACCATGAACTTTCTTCAGAGAGTTGGAATAAATTATATTAAGATTTGTGTGGAATCAGAAAAGACCCCGAATAGCCAGGAGAATATTGAAAAAGAAAACCAGAGCCAGGGGCATCACAATGCCAGATTTCAGGTTGTACTACAAAGCTGTGGTCATCTAGGCAGTGTGGGCCTGGCACAAAAACAGACACATAGATCAATGGAACAGAATAGAGAATCCAGAAGTGGACCCTCAACTCATGGTCTACTAATATTCGACAAAGCAGGAAAGACTATCCACTGGAAAAAGGACCGTCTCTTCAATAAATGGTGCTGGGAACATTGGAAAGCCACATGCAGAAGAATGAAACTAGACCATTCTCTTACACCAGACACCAAGGTAAACTCAAAATGGATGAAAGATCTAAATGTGAGACAAGAGTCCATCAAAATCCTAGAGGACAGCACAGGGAACTCCCTTTTTGAACTTGGCCACAGGAACTTCTTGCAAGATACATCCATGAAGGCAAGGGAAACAAAAGAAAAATGAACTATTGGGACTTTCTCAGGATAAAAAGCTTCTGCACAGCAAAAGATACAGTCAATAAAACTAAGAGACAACCTACAGATGGGAGAAGAGATTTGCAAATGACGTATCAGATAAAGGGCTAGTATCCAAGATCTATAAAGAACTTATTAAACTGAACAGCAAAGAAACAAACAATCCAATCATGAAATGGGAAAAAGACATGAAGAGAAATCTCACAGAGGAAGACATAGACATGACCAACAAGCACACGAGAAAGTGCTCTGCATCACTTGCCATCAGGGAAATACAAATCAAAACCACCATGAGATCCCACCTCACACCAGTGAGAATGGGGAAAATTAACAAGGCAGGAAACCACAAATGTTGGAGAGGATGTGGAGAGAGGGGAACCCTCCTGCACTGTTGGTGGGAATGTGACCTGGTGCAGCCACTCTGGAAAACTGTGTGGAGGTCCCCCTCAAAGAGTTAAAAAATAGATCTGCCCTACAACCCAGCAATTGCACTGCTGAGGATTTACCCCAAAGATACAGATGCAGTGAGACGCCGGGACACCTGCACCCCGATGTTCACAGCAGCAATGTCCACAACAGCCAACCTGTGGAAGGAGCCTCAGTGTCCACAGACAGATGATGGATAGAGAAGCTGTGGTCTGTGTATACACTGGGATATTCCTCAGCCATTAGAAACTACAAATACCCACCATTTGCTTCGACATGGACAGAATTGGAGGGTATTATGCTGAATGAAATAAGTCAGTTGGAGAATGACAAACATTATGTGGTCTCATTAATTTGGGGAATATAAAAAAATAGTGACAGGGAATAAAGGGGAAAGGAGAAAAAATGAGTGGGAAATATCAGAAGGGGAGACAGACCATGGGAGACTCCTAACTCTGGGAAATGAACTAGGGGTGGTAGAAAGGGAGGTGGCTGGGGTGTGGGGGTGACTGGGTGATGGGGGGCACTTGACAGGATGAGCACTGGGTGTTATGCTATATGTTGGCAAATTGAACTCCAATAAAAATATATATACAAAAATAAATAAATAAAATTAAATAAGTTAAAAAAAAAGAAAAAACTGAGGGTTGATGGAGGAAGGTAGGTAGGGAATGAGCTAGATGGGTGATGGTATTAGGGAGGGCACTTAATAGTTATGATGAGCACTGAGTGTTGTGTGTGATGAACCACTGAATTCTACTCCAGAAACCAGTATTGAAGTATATGTTAACTACCTATCAATTTAATTTTAAAATTAAAAATAGATGTGTTCCTGAACTCCATATCAAGAGTGACACATTGTGATTTATTGTTCCTCAAATTGTGACCTCTGGAAGCTTTTTGGAATCCATATCCCAGGCAAGCAAATTTTTAAAACATTGGTGAAGTTGTCACCCTGTACTAATTCCTCAGAGAACATGAAACCATCAACTTTTTAAAGACCCATTGGCTTGGAGGAGAACTTTTCTAATGCTATAGAGGAAAAGTCCCAGGAGAACATTTGGTAAAGAAGATGCATTCTTAATTATTGTGAAGCAATAATACTCTTTATCCATCTGGGCAGAGAAATATATGGCTCATGAAATGGAGATTTGGTAGACATCAAAACGATGATACCTTTACCTATGAGCGCTGCAGAAGGTCATAACGTCTCTGTGTCAATGCCTTTCATTCCAGAATTTCTTTTTTGTTTGTTTGTTTTTGTTTTTTCTTTTCTTTTGTTTTGTTTTGATTCCAGAATTTCTTAATGCTGACTTATTAATGCTCCTGGCTTGGGACATTTAAAAAATAGGACATACTACTAAAAGAAGCACAAAGACAACTTCCACCAAATCAGTCTTAAAGACTCTTCCAAGCACTGGGGTGAACAATAGGTTGGAAGTAAAATTGCTTTTGAAAATTTTGTGGTTTTGCCCCAAATGTAAGCCCTCACAATTTTCAGAATTCACATCCCTGCGTCTTGTCCCAAAATGGCAAAAATATTCAGGGAACTCAGATCCCTGGCACCTTTTCCATGAGAATGTGGGATGAAGTACATTTACTTATAACACTAAAAAAAAAAAGTATTTGACTTCTGTCTTCTGCTGCAAATTTTTTTAATTTTTAAAATATTTTACTTATTTATTCATGAGAGACACAGAGAGAGGCAGAGACACAGGCAGGGGGAGAAGCAGGCTCCATGCAGGGAGCTTGATGTGGGACTAGATCCTGTGACTCCAGGATCACGCCCTGGGCTGAAGGCAGGCGCTAAACCGCTGAGCCACCCAGGGATCCCATTGCAAATTTTTAATTTAAAACAATATATAATTTAAATAAGCATATAAAAAAATCATTGCCAAATTTTATGGGGGAAAATAGCTTCAAAAAATAAAAGTCCCATACCTAGCTATTACTTTGCAAACTTTTACAGGTGAAAGATTAGGTGGAAACTTAGTCACTGCTTCCAACAGAAGACACTGCAACACTGAAATATTAAAAGTCAGCACTGGTAAGTAACATTATGATATCATATTTTTATGATGCTTAAGCTAACAGCAACAGGAATAGAAATGAGAGATATTGGCTTAAAATTACTGCCAACTTGCTCTACAATATTGTCCATTTATTTTTCATACATGTTATGTTAAGCAATATATTTAACTGATATATAAGAGTAGAATTAAAGCCTTCTTTTCTGTATCTATTGCCCTACAATGGGTTTAGGATAGGAAACCTGTACATGTACTAAGTGTTAACTTTGTGTTATGTGCTATCCAGAAATTATCATACCTCATCCCTGCTCAAAAATAACAAACTTTACAAAATGAGTTTAATGTGGGGCACCTGGGCGCCTCGGGCAGTTCAGCATCTGACTTGATTTCAGCCTAGGTCATGATCTCAGGGCTGTCAGATCGAGCCCTGCCTCAGGTTGTGTGCTGGGTGTGGAGTCTGCTTGAGATTCTCTCTCTTCCTCTCCCTCTGCCCTCCCCCACACCATTCCTCCCCCACATTCTTCTAGAGAGAGAGAGAGTTTAACTCCCCTAGTTCTGTCATGGGAGCATTAATGAAGAAGAGATTCAGAAGCAGGCCTGCTACTACTCTGCCCAAAACTCAGAGCACATAACCAAGAACAAGTAGACTTGTTCTCTTCCTAACCCATGATTCTTTTGAAAACTGACACCATGCTCATTGTCTTCTCTTCGTTCTGAAAAAGGAGCACATTTGAAACTAGTCCTGATAACAGTATGTCTCTTGCCCTTGCAGATGACTGACCCAGTGAATGTCTCTGAGCCATATTCCAGCTTCACTTCTGTAAGAGAATTTATACTCCTAGGTTTCTCTTGTGAGTGGAAGATTCAGATCCTCCTCTTCTCACTCTTCACTACAACGTATACTTTGACGGTAACAGGGAATGGGGCCATTGTTTGTGCTATTTGGTGTGAAGGGAGACTCCATAGTCCCATGTACATGTTCCTGGGGAATTTCTCCTTTCTAGAGATCTGGTATGTCTCTTCTACAGTCCCCAGTATGTTGGCCAATTTCCTCTCAGAAAAAAAGACCATCTCCTTTACTGGATGTTTCGTCCAATTTTATTTCTTTTTCTCTTTGGGAACTTCTGAATGTTTGCTCTTGGCCATCATGGCCTTTGATCGGTACCTTGCTATCTGCCGTCCCTTGCACTACCCTAATATCATGACTAGGCATTTATCTACCAAACTGGTCATTATCTGCTGGGTTTGTGGTTTTCTGTTGTTCCTGATCCCCATTGCATTCATCTCTCAGATGCCCTTCTGTGGTCCCAACATTATTGACCATGTTGTGTGTGACCCAGGGCCACTGTTTGCATTGGCATGTGCATCTGCCCCAACAATCCAACAGCTTTGCTATAGTCTAAGCTCATTAGTTATCTTTGGTAACTTCCTTTTCATCCTTGGGTCCTATACACTTGTCCTGTTAGCTGTGTTGCGCATGCCTTCAGCCCCTGGGAGACATAAGGCCTTCTCTACCTGTGGTTCTCATTTGGCTGTGGTATCACTATTCTATGGCTCTCTGATGGTCATGTATGTGAGCCCAGGACTTGGGCATTCTGCAGGTATACAGAAAGTTGCAACTTTGTTCTATGCTATGGTAACTCCACTCTTCAACCCGCTCATCTATAGCCTCCGGAATAAGGAGATAAAGGCAGCCCTGAAGAAAGTTCTGGGGCATTGCTACATAACCCAAGATGTACTATGTGATTGCTCCAGGTCAGTATAGTCTCACAGAAAGCAATCAGGATTATACAGTTATACAAATCTTCCAATATAAGTCTAGTGATATTAACTATCAGTTTATGAAGTTAAACATCTATGGGACCACTATAATCGTAAAGTGGCCAGATTATATAACTAAATGGAAGTATTGGGTTCTTGTTTGACACTCAGAGTGTACATGAACTAAGAATGTACACATCTGGGTGTTTTCTGGATAGTTTATACGATTCTTCTGTGATAAAAATTTTTGTGTTCTACTTGATAATTTAACAGTTCTGGGATCAGTTAAATCATATCATTTTGTTGTTTAGTTGTTTCATTGTAAATAAATGAAAAAAATTTTTCTGTTTGTGGTTCTTTTTTTATATATGTATATTTTTATTGGAGTTTGATTTGCCAACATATAACACCCAGTGCTCATCCCGTCAAGTGTCCCCCTCAGTGCCCATCACCCAGTCACCCCATACCCCTGCCCACCTCCCCTTCCACCACCCCTAGTTCATTTCCCAGAGTTAGGAGTCTTCCATGGTCTGTCGCCCTCTCTGATTTTTCCCACTCGTTTTCTCTCCTTTCCCTTATAATCCCTTTTACTATTTTTTATATTCATGAGTGAAACCATGTAATGATTGTCCTTCTCCAATTGACTGACTTCACTCAGCATCATACCCTCCAGGTCCATCCACCTCGAAGCAAATGGTGGGTATTTGTCGTTTCTAATGGCTGAGGAATATTCCATTGTATACATAGACCATAGCTTCTCTATTCATCATCTTTTGATGGACACCGAGGCTCCTTCCACAGTGTGGCTATTGTGGACATTGCTGCTGTGAACATTGGGGTGCAGGTGCCCCAGCATTTCACTGCATCTGTATCTTTGGGGTCAATCCCCAACAGTGCAATTGCTGGGTCATAGGGCAGATCTATTTTTAACTCTTTGAGGAACCTCCACACAGTTTTCCAGAGTGGCTGCACCAGTTCACATTCCCACCAACAGTGCAAGAGGGTCCCCCTTTCTCCACATCCTCTCCAACATTTGCTGTTTCCTGTCTTGTTAATTTTCCCCATTCTCACTGGTGTGAGGTGGGATCTCATTGTGGTTTTGATTTGTATTTCCCTGATGGCCAGTGATGCAGAGCATTTTCTCATGTGCTTGTTGGCCATGTTTAGGTCTTCTTTGTTTGTGGTTCTTTCCTTATTTGACTGTATTATTTTGGTGATCTGGTCACCTTCGATAAATAAACCCTTAAAGTGATTATCCAAAATTTCTATGGGACTATAATGTTATGCTGGCCTAATGACATTCAGACATATGTTGTTTGTTTTCCTTAAGGGGCAGATTCTAATTCTAACAACAATCAATCAAAATATTCAGAAATACGGTGTTCTGGGTGTTAATATTTTTACAAAGGATCACCAAAACTTTAATTGGTCAATTAATTGGGTTTTAGATAATAGAATGTTTCCTTCTAAAAATGGAGGGACATGATCTACTTTGAAATTAATTACTTAAGTTCAAAAAAAATAAGTAGCAATTAATTGTTATTTGTTGCTGCAACAGTATTAAAATAACAGTAAGGAAAATTTTTAAGGAAGAAAAGCATCCAGAATTCAATCACTTTACAGTGATACAATCAATACACTTTACATTTTCATTTATATGTGTGCTTTATTTAATATAACATCAAAGTTGTTCCTGTATTATACCAAGTTTTTATAATTATTGCTTTTTGGGAACTTTAATATTCCATTCAACTAAATGTATGGATTGTACATTTTTATGTGGTGAGATCAATATTTTCCTAAAAGGAGGACTGTCCTTCCACATAGCTTGAAACTGATTTTTGCAGGATGTAGGAAAGGAAATTTCCACAAGGGGAATTGGGAGAAAAATGAATGCCACCACTACACGATAATGACCACTTAGAATTATTATTCAGGGATTCAGATCCTCCTTCCATCCATCACCAATCCTTTTGTTATATAGTACAGTTATTTCCATTCTTTTATTGTAAAAATTCATATCTCAATTAAATCTTCATAAAGATTTGTCATGATGATGTTTTGCAAAATTATTAGGACTCATCATCTAATCTAAAACTGCCCCTGGAAAATCCAGGATATAAGACTACTATATGCATGTATCAATTTTTCCCTCTGGGGTTTTTATCTTAGAACAGTTTTCTGGGAGAGAAATGATTACTCAGTTCAAAAGATAAGATTGCATTTGTGATTTTTGAAATGGACACATTCTAATTCATATCATGTTGACTTGAATGAAATGCTTTTTTAATTTTTTTGCCCATTTTTGGACTAGCAATTGCATAAATTTGATTATGAATATATTAAAATGTTTTTTCATCATACCAATCATGCATTTTTCTTACGTATTTTCTTAATCCTTGCTTGCTTGCTTTTTAAATCTATAAACCAGAGCTAATGATAATGCTTTCCTCAAAGAATGGCTGTGATGAATAAATGAGGTTAATCAGAATAGAATCTTATACGTAGTATGTATGCAAATGATGTCAGTTAATACTAATACTTTTTACTTGGAAAGTTCTTTATCATTTACAAAACACTTTGACATACTCTCTCAATTCATCCTCACAAATTCTGTGATAGAGTTAGGGTAGACATTCTCATACTTTTTGCAGAGATGAGATTCAAAGAAACCAAGCATGTTGTTTAAGTCTACAGGCGTAAGTGAAGGAACTAGTTCCGCTGACTTCAGTATCAGTAAGAATTTCGCTGTGCCAGCACCTTCTCTCCTAGAAACTATGGCCATGTTCTATGTAGCTGCCTTACGAACTGCATGGCATTGCAGGTCAAAAGCCTGGATTTATCTAATAAATGAGTGCTGTAGAGGAGGCATGCATTTGGCGAAATATACTTATAGGAAATTCTTTATGATTAAGGCAATAACTACGCAAATTACATATGATTTATGTAACAAATATTTGGATAACTATTTGAAACTCAAGGTCTATCCAGGAACCCAGAATTGTAAATATTAGACTTGGATTCGGCTGTGTATAAGAGTCCCAAGTAACAGCAACTTATACAAAGTGTTTGGGTTGTTTTCTTTTTCCCTCACACATACACTTCTAGAGATAGTTTATGGCAGTCCAGAGGAAGGCAGTTTCGAGATGGCATCAGGGACTCAAGCTCTCATGGCTTTTGGTAAGTCCTTTTTAGTATATATTTTCATCCTCAAAGCCACCTTGTTATCCTAAGACAGCAGCTGGAGCTGCAGACAGCAGGAAGGAGGCCACTCTATTACACCTGCAATTTTGATTGAACAGAAGTGTGCTACACAATGACCCCTATGTAAAGGAGGCTACAACATTTGATTTTTCAAACTGGGTACCTTGCCTCCAGAATAGAACTGGGACTGTATTAGGCAGGAAGATAAGAGAAATGGATAATAAGTATGCATGTAACACACTCTGCCACACATGTATTGGGAATAAAATAAGAAAATACAGTGATGGAAATTAAGAACTAGACCCTCTTCTCAAGGATGCCATTTTAGGAGGTTGATATTCAAGCAAATATTTATATCCAAATAAATAGCAAGATAGACTGATTTAGTGGCTAGAAAATCCTTGAAAGACAAAAACAAAGAGGAAAAATAAAAAACATGAGACATTACAAAGCCTAAGATTTTAGTCAAAACTCATGAATGTGTATGGAAAAACTAAATATAAATTTGTTTCCCAAACTTCAACAAAGCACCTCACGTGCGTGGTACTTAAGAAAAATGAATGATCAGTATGATGAAAAAATATTTTAATATCTTCATAATCAAACTTATGTAATTAGTATTCTAAAAACAGGCAAAAAATTTTCAAAAAGAGTTTCAATCAAGCCAAGCATGATATGAATCAGAGAGTGGGGAACATTTCTATCTTTGGAATACTAAATTACCCAAACTCAATTCTGGCTCTGATTTCATGACTTCCTTCCCATAAGTTTGTTAATGGCTCATATCCTCTGGAAAAGAAGATGTTACCATTCAGATAGAAATCTATCACTCTCTTCTTTCTTCTCTCTATCCCCAATCTCAGTTTGTAGGTTCAAGTTTCCTCTGGTAAGGTTATGGGCTCTTTTTCAATCTTCCTGCTACAAAGGAGCTTGATATTAAGACTACTGGGGAAATGGAGAGGAAAGACAGAAATGGTGGAGCTTGTGGGTGGCTCTTATTGCAAGGAAAATAGAAAACTCTCCTAGAAAATGGAGAAGGGTCTTGTTTTTTTCTTTTTTATTTTTTTTTAATTTATGATAGGCACACAGTGAGAGAGAGAGAGAGAGAGACAGAGACAGAGACACAGGCAGAGGGAGAAGCAGGCTCCATGCACCGGGAGCCCGATGTGGGATTCGATCCCGAGTCTCCAGGATCGCGCCCTGGGCCAAAGGCAGGCGCCAAACCGCTGCGCCACCCAGGGATCCCGGGTCTTGTTTTTTTCAACTTTCAAAGGATATGATACAAAAGTAGTGAGAACTGACTCCCCAAACCGGACTAGAAAAGAGGAAATCATGAAGTAGAAAAAGTTGATAAGAGGGAAAAGAAAGGAAACATCATGCATACTTGGGAGAAGTCACAAAGTTAATGAAGCACTCTCCTCTGTGCCCTAGCTCTTCCCACCTATAACTTAATAGGGTGCCACACCCATGTGCGAGAGAGAGCAAAGGCCATCGTGGAGGAAAGAATCACAGAAAAAAGGCTTTTATATCCTTGTTGCAGGAGATGCAAAAAAGCCCTTTCTGAGAAATTTCAGCTCTGTCTCCACTGAGCTTCACTTCCTCTGCTCAAAAGTACCCTAACTGCTACCCCAGTACCAGGTAGAAGAACAAGGAGTGGAAACTAATAAGGAAGAAAGCAAAAACGGAGCATCTCCCCTACACAGAGAGGCTGGCCCTCGCTAGGGGAAGCCAGAAGCCTCAAGCTAGGCAGAGGCTAGGCGGAGATTAAGGGAAACACCTGGGTTGAAGCTTGCCACAAGTTAACTGGCCAAATGAGAAACTGTCATTTGTGGACAATTGGAGCAATGACTCAGGTAATGCCATCAAAACAAATTCCTAAGGACAAAGGATACGCACTCCACAGTCCAGAATTGTGCTGTATCCCTAGGATCTCTGCCCCAGTGGCATTGTATCTCCTTGGTTTGAGATCTAGTCCAGGCTCTGACACCTCCTGGATACCAGAATAGAGAAGGAATATCAAGTATAGCAGGGCGTTCTGTTTGACACAGTCAGAGACTGCAGTGTGCGCTCAACACACAGCCTTCCTAAAATGCAAGGGGGTTGCTGAGGGGCTCATGGAAGACGGCGACAGCAGTTGTGGTGACTGAGCAGAGCCCAGTGACAGGATGCTTCCCACATCTGCTATGTTCAATGCATATCTGAAGGGATTCCCCCTAAAGATGAGGATCGTTCTGTCTCCGGTCAGCGTTGGCACTCGCAGGCCTGCATATCCCCACCAGTGAAACAGTTTGCTGACTACATTTTAAAAACCCACTGGTGGCAGGAAAGACTCCGTACACTCTCTATACTGGGTACTTGGCACCAGAGAGAGTCATAACAGTCTCAAGACTGGCCGGTGATCTCATATGGTGAGAGGAGTCTCTGACAAGAATCTGAATTATCCAGAACAGAAAGTCATGACTGCTGAGCAGGTCAAAGCTGGTCTGATCTGTGGGCGTCAAGTTGTACGGGAGACACAGACAGCTCAGCCCAGTGGCAGAAGCAGTTTGATGTGAACATTCTCGTCTCAAGACACGCGCACAAATGTGAAGCAATTGAGCAGGAAAATAAATCTTACGTGAACCCAGGGTCTACCACTGAAGCATAGTAACCCCTTGGCAACAAATATTATTCCTTCATTTGTGTTGTTGGATATCCAGGCCTCTGCGGTTGGCACATATATGTATGAGCTAATTGGAGATGATATAAAAGTAAAAGGAATTGAATACCAAAAGATCCTAAAGCCAGGCCTGTCTTGCTGCTTTTTATCATTCTTCTACTCACATTAAGTAATCAAACATTTATGAGCCACAAGATTGTAGCCCTTTTATGATATTTTGCAATAAAATATGTTATCTTCTGTTAATACAATGTCCTAAGCTTCTTGTAAACTTTAAGAATATATTCTTCTGTATATGATTTCTATGAAAAAATGTCCACTACATGGTAAATGGTCAGGTGCTAAGAAAAATTTATCCTTGTAAACGCCCTCAAAGTTGATATTTGGAACTTCACAAAAAAGAGTAGTGCATGAGGAAAAGGAATCTAGACTTTTTTGCATAAATTTTCCCTTTGGGGGGATCCCTGGGTGGCTCAGCAGTTTGGTGCCTGCCTTCAGCCCAGGTCATGACCCCGGGGTCCTGGGATCGAGGCCCACGTCGGGCTCCCTGCATGGAGCCTGCTTCTCCCTCTGCCTGTGTCTCTGCCTCTCTCTGTGTCTCTCATGAATAAATAAATAAAATCTTTAAAGAAAAAAATTTTCCCTTTGGTAATAAAGTTACCTTTCATTTGTAAAAATAAATAAAATATAAAATGTAAGGAGACAATGGAAATACAATGACTCCGCATCAAGTGTGTTGAGTGATATTCACAAGGAGGTTGATGGTTTTGCAAGGTTAAGTCATCTTGACAATGAACCCCGGGGCCTTTTTCCTCAGGCCTCTCCTGAACTTCTCACTGAACTCTGAAGCACAGACAAATCTGGAGGTCAAGGAAAGGGAGCTTCAGGGCCTCCAGAACCAGCTGTAGGTGATTACCAGGGCACGTTCGTTATCCTCATGGTGAACTCAAGTGGAAGATAGAAAAGTCTGTATATTTTCACACCAAATCCTCCTTTGCCCAAAGGCATGAGTTACTGACTAAACCCCAACTCTGTCAGGAGGATGATGCCCTTCACTGTGTTTAGCTAAAGTGTCTCTCTGTCAGAGAACCAGTCTGGTCTCCTGCCTCTTTCTCTCTTTTCTGGGATCTAGAAGGGGCAAATATGGTGGTTCCTCATCTCATAATGAGGATCTGCAGGCTTTACCATGGGAGACAGTCAAGAAAGCAATGGGAAAGGGTCAGTGGGACCCCCTACCTCCATCACTATGTTCTGAACACAAAAGTATCAAGACTTGATTTTTTGTTCTAGTGTTTTTTCCTCTGTTTCATTCTCCAGCTCACGTTTTCCACTTCCTTTATATTTTACCTGAACTTCTGAGGCTCTCTTCAGAAGTTTGACATAAACCCAACAGTAAAATTTCACTTGAAATGTTTCCTTAGTCCTACCTGACGACTTCTGTAGTAGAAAGACCACCGCACTTGGAAGCAGGAAACCTGGGCTGTAGTTTCGACTCTGCCACTTTTACTTGTGACATCCAGAAAGTCACCCAATTTTTTTGACATTCCATTGACTCATGAATAAAATAAGGATAATAAAATATTATACCACAGAGATCACATAGATCACATGGCTAAGGATCAATGTAGGCTTTTCTTGCTGGTTTGTTTCTGTCTCCACTGGCTTTTTGTCTGTAGGGAGGCATATTTGACACTCCTTCTTTCCCGTTTTCCTAAAGCAATATCAAGGATAGAAAAACCTGTGTTCTCCTTCATTCTCTTCTCTCTATTACTAGTGGCCTTGATGAGCCCCTGATGGATGAGCTGGGCATGGACTACCCCTGATTGCAGCATAACAGACAGTTCCCTGTTGCCTAACATCTCCTACTATATTCCATTCTCTTCCTTGGCCCCAGGAATGGATCTTTTTGCATCATGTTCCAGTGTTAAAGACCAGGTTCAGACCATAACAGAAGTGCCACTAGGGCACAGTTCCTATCCTGCTGAATGATGCCTTTGTACACTTCCCCACAACACAGTTGAGGTTACAGCTGGAAGGCCTCAGGATTGCATCTATGACATTTGAAGGATTGGACCAACTGCAGCTCAACATTTCCTTTGAGCATCAGGCTCCCTATTACTGAAGTCTGTTCCTCCCTCCAGATGCCCTTGAACTCCTCAACACCCTTTCCTTCCATGGCCACCACCTAAATTCTAGCCATAGACTCCATTTGCCCATCAGCTTTAGTCATCTAACCCTGAAGCATAGCTCTCTGATGGAACAGAAACTATAAGGGTTCTTCCCAAACCTTGTCCTTGGTTTCTCTCCTACCACCAGCCACAGTCATGGGTCACCCTTCCTAGAAGTGCTGGATCTGTCTGCCAACCTGAAGTTGAGCTGGGTGCACAACAGAGCTCTGCATGGCCTCCAACTCCACTGCCTGAGACGAGATGGCACCCCGCTAAATGCATTAGAACTAGACTCAGGACTGTTCCACTTGGATTCCCTCTCCCTTGTAGAGACAGATGGAGAAAAACTGCCTGAGAATGTGGCAGGCTATTTTGAGCTTCATGCACTCAACCTTGGGAGAAACCAAATCCAAAACACAAAGGAAAGGTATTTCCCAAGCTGTGACTTCCTAGAACTCCTAAGCTTTCATGCCAGTGGCCTGCAGTTACCTCCCTCCAGGTTCCTAAGTGCCCTAACCTAGGTGCAGAGGCTTAATCTGTCAATGAATAAACTGGGCCCAACCTTGGTGCTCCCAAGAGGGTTGGTCAGCTCAAATCTAAAACTGCTTTATCTGTCCCACAGTGAACTCTCTGTTTTGCCATATAGGGCCTTCTCCCCAGTTCTTCAATTCCAATGGCTCTAGCTAAGTGTTAACTATTATCTCCAACTTAACTAGAGAGCCTGGAGGGACTGAAGTAGCTGAAGACCTGAGACCTGAGTTGGAACCAAATTAAGTTGCGAAAGCTAGGCTGGCTCTCCTCTCTTCCAGCCACTACAGCTCACTGACCCCCTGGGCAGCCATTCAGAGCATCAGAACCACCCTCTATGTGCTCAGCTGCCAGGCCCTTAAGAAGTCCCTGGTGCAATCTTAAGTTAAGGCTCACCACCTACCACTTGGTGGCCAAGCCTGGGACTTGCTTACTTCCTACTTCTGTTTCTGGAATCTTTTCTCATTAGCTGCAGCTACAGAGCTACTATCACCTTGCCTGGAGGCTGCAGGAGAAAACAAATATTTTTGTCCCAAGGGAGATCAAATAGGATGACTTCTGTGAGCAACTCTAGAAAAGACTAAGGAAAAGTGGACAAAAGAGAGGATTAGGAACTATGGAAGAGAAAGTCAACCATGTAGAGAGAACTCCCAGCCGTGGTCTGGATGCCATCACATCACTGGAAGCCAGGTTCAGAAAGGCAGTCTGTAGACAGTGTTTAGTACTTAGTGCTTAGTTCAATTTCATTTTTCACACTAAAAATGGTACTTGAAGAAACCAAATCCCAATGGGATGACATAATAGAAAGTACTTGGAAACAAATAGACAAGTTCGTGGCCAAACATATTAAAAATATACACACATGTGATCTATTCCCAATATTTTTTCTAAATGAAGGAAACAGATTACCAGAAAATTTGCATTAAATTTTAAGTTCCCTAGCCAAAGCAATCTTGAAAAAGAACAAAGGTAGATGCATTGTGATTCCAGATTTCAAAATATACTATAAGGAGTTAGTAATCAAAACAATTTCATACTGCCACAAAAACAGGCACAAAGATCAATGGAACAAAACAGAGAGCCCAAAAATAAATTCACGATTATATGGTCAATTAATCTATGAGGCAAGAATATACAATAGGGAAAAGACAGTGTCCTCAATAAATGATGCCAAGAAAACCATATCACCACATGGTAAAGAATGAAACTGAACACTTTCATATACCATACACAAAAATAAACTCGAAGCAGGTTAAAAACCTAAATGGGAGGTCTAAAACCATAAAACTCCCAGAAGAAAATACAGACAGTAGTTTCTTTGATATTGGCTTTAGCCACATTTTTCGAGATAGGTCTTCTTAGGCAAGTGAAACAAAAGCAAAAATAAACTATTGGGACTACATCAAAATAAAAAGATTATGCACAGAAAATCATCCACAAAACAAAAAGGCAACCTACTGAATGGGAGAAGATATTTGCAAATGATATAACCCATAAGATGTTAATACTCAAAATATATAAAGAACTTATATAATTCAATACCAAAAAAACCCCAAACAATCTGATTTAAAAATGGGCAGAAGACCTGAATAGACATTTTTCCAAAGAAGACACATATAGATGATCAACAGACACATGAAAAGATGCTCAACATCACTCATCATCAGGAAAATGCAAATCAAAACCACAATGAGATGTCACCTTACACCTGTTAGATTGGCAAGCATCAAAAAAACAAGAAATGACAAGCATTGGTGAGGATATGAGGAAAAATTAACACTTGTGCGCTGTTAGTGGGAATGTAAATTGGTGCAGCCATTGTGGAAAACACTGTAGAAGTCCCTCAAAAAATTAAAGATACAATTACCATATGAGCCAGAAGTTCTACTATTGGATATTTAGCCAAAGAAAACAAAAACTTGAATCAAAAAGATATATGCACCCTTTTGTTTATTGAAGCATTATTCATAATAGTCAAGATATGGAAGGAACCCAAGTGTCCATTCATTTATGAATGAATAAAGAAGATGTGGTGTGCATGTGTGTGCATATATATGTGTATGTACATGGATACATATGAACACATGTACACATGTCCGTGTATATGTATACATGTACACACACAATGGAATATTAGTCATAAAAGAGAATGAGATCTTGCCATTTGAGACAACATGGATGGACCTAGGGGGTATTATGCTAAGTGAAATAAGCCGGAGAAATACAAATACATTTGATTTCACGTATATGTGAACTCTAAAATCAAAGCAAATGAATAAACAAACAAAAGCAGAAACAGATCCATAAATACAGAGAACAAACTGATGATTGCCAGGTAGAGGTGCGAGATAGGCAAAATGGGTAAAGGGGAGTGGGAGATACAGATTTCCAACAGTAGAATGAACAAGTCATGAGGATAAAAGGTACAGCATAGGAAACATAGTCAATAGTACTGCAAAAGCATTATATGGTGACAGGTGCTGGTGATGAGCACAGCGTGACATATAAACTTGTCAAATCACTATGCTAGACACCTGAAACAATATAGCATTGTGTGTCAACTATAATTCAATTAAAATTTTAAGTGCCTCCAAACCAAAAGGATAGCTAAGATACATTGATAAAAATATCATGCACACGTCAAGAATCATGCTTCAAGGGGCTTCAGATGGCTCAGTCGGTTAAGTGTCTAACTCCCGATTTCAGCTCAGGTTATGATCTCAGGGTTGTGAGATCGAGTCCTGCATTGGGCTCTATGCTGGGCATGGAACTGCTTAAGATTCTCTCTCTCCGTCTCCCTTTGCTCCCCGCCCCCTGCCCACATGCCCTTTCTCTCTCTCACTCTTAAAAACTAAAATCTTAATTCAAAGAATATTTAGTGCTATGGGAAGACTCATAATATTAAACAAAAATAATGACAAACTACATGTACAATGATTTCAATTTTGAAAAAGTTGCCTAAATATGAATTATGTATATTAGAAATGTAAACTAGTAATGGTCCTAGAAATGGGAATGTGAGTGATTTAAACTTATATTTCATTGTGTTATTCTTTTTTTTCTAAAATAAGCATGTGTTACTTTCAAAATAATAAAAGTAAAATTAATTATCTTTTGATACTAAACCCCTTTAATGTGGACCAGTTTAAGTAATTCTCTACTTTATGGTGGCACAGTGGGAGTGTTAGAAAAAGCATGAATGCTGAAATCTGGATAAACACAGAAAATAAAGTAAAAGGGCATTACAATCTATTTCCAAGCACATCTGTTATATAAATGATCCAAAGATGGCTTCTCTCTATGGGCGCCTACGTCGTTTATCTCTTCACAGCAGGCTGGATCCTGGTAGCCCCAAAAGCCCACAGCTGCTAAAATTTTTACATACCTAATTATTTTATAGATAGCCCAAATAAATAGACTTCTAACCATCCAGAGCCTGCTTACTTTGCATATCCCAGGAAACTGTGCTCAATATCTGCTAGCCATGGATGAGATAAATTCTGTTAGCCATAGATAGATAAAGACCCCCAAGTTATTGCTGCCTTTTGGATCTTTCTGACATAAAGTCCTCCCCATCTCCAGGCTAATAACACCTACTCAAGTAAGCTTACTCTCTAATCCCCATCTTTCTCCTGGGGATTAGCTAGCTCTTAGTCCTTCTCCCCTTCTGGGTAGTGGCCTACATGCCTATAGCTTCTGAAAGTTCTCATGAAAAGTAAAGGATTTCCCCAGCAAGCAAATCATTCAAAGCGGTATCCCCAAATAAAAGTTGTGCGTGCTACTGCCACCTCATGGTCATATCTTTTTCCTTGTTCAGCCTCAAAACCCCCCATAAGCTCCCTACACAGTTCTTGCAGAACTACCCAACTAAAGAGCAATTCAAATTTCGGCTCAGAGAGTGAGAGAGTCCTACACACATTTTTCCAGAAAAAAAATACCAATTTCCTCAATTAATAGAATTGGACTATTTGTAGTCTTACTGGGATCTTACTGACCACAGTGTGGTGCAGAACTCCCTTCTTTTTCTCCTTTGTCTACTGTCAACTTATGGCCCTTAGAAAATACTATTCATATTAATGTTAGTGAAAATCTCAAGTTTTCACTAACCTTAGTATTTCCCATTACACTTTTTTTTATGTCATTGAAGTTACCTGGGTAAGGGTATTTTTTGTTTTTGTTTTGTTTTTGACATATCTTAAATGCATATCATGGAATTTCAGGTTTGAAAAAAATTTGCTTGTGATGCTTAAATCACTTCTACCACTTTTCCAGCTTACATTTGACAAAACCCATGATAGCCAATAGTCTTCTAAAGTATCTTGTTCCATCACTGAACAGGTTTGTTTGTTAGAAAGCTATTCTCTGGGGCGACTGGGTAGCTCAGTGGTTGAGGGTCTACCTTTGGCTCAGAGCGTGATCCTGGGGTCCTGGATCAAGTCCCACATTGGGAGTCTGCTTCTCCCTCTCTGTCTCTCATGAATAAATAAATATATATAACCCTCCAAAAAAAAAAAAGAAAGAAAAGAAAAGGAAGTTATACTCCATATTAATTATAATGTATCTCCCTATAACTTTTAACTATTATTTTTAATTCTATGCTTTGGAGACAAATAGGTCAAACTGAATTGCTCTGTTAAATGATCACCTTCCCTTTTTCCTGATAGAGTCCCTTGTCTTCCAATTTAAATATCCAAATTCCTTCTGCTGTTACTCATTTTTCATACTTCCAAGACCCTCTAAGTTACTGTCCTTCAAAATCACTGTCATTTACCCAAGTGCTTAAATCATGAGACCTGGGATTTATGAAGGGCTCTTTATCTGATCTCTGTAGAATCAAACAGGACTAGACCATTACCTCCATTATACATTTTAAAGTCACAATATTAGTTGCAGCAATTATAATGTTGATGTAAATGTTTAATTTACTTTACCCGGGCTGAAGTGAGACTAAAAGGACAAATTCACAAAACAAGTAGGGCAACAGTTCACAGTCAAGTAATAATGGAAGAATTGTTACCGATCTAAAAATCCCAGCATTACCACAGCAGGCTTAGGGCTGGTATATGTATTCAATTGTAGAAAGAAAGAAGCAAATGGAACAAGTCTTTGAAGGGTTTTCTAAATTCTTTATAATAACTAAACTCTATCTTTATATCCTTTGGCTTTGTAGAAACCTTGGCTCTTACATTTTCATTCCTAAATACAGTGTTATCTTTTATGGGAAAACACACCTGCATTACTATAAAAAATATATGCAGATGCTTCTGGTTATATTTAACATCCTAATCCAAGGCTTAAGATCAACTTATTCTTTAGTTTAGATCCAGGCCTCACCATCTTTCCCTTTTCCCCTAGAGGTTGGACCAATTTAGGCCTCGGTTAAAGAAATACTTTCTGAGACCTAGCCAAAACTTCCTCATTGTTATTCCTAGATAAGGCCACTGGGAAAAGTCAGATAATCCAGGAGGGTCAAAAGCAAACCTTGGCACATTTATTAAAAAGTAGACAAGGCCCTGGAGCTCAGCAGTAAGGCCTGACTGCACACACAGAGTGCTCTGGACCATCACACCTCCAAGATGGACCGTCGAGAACAGAATAATCACACTTCAGAATGTGTTTGCTACATACCCTCCTTTAGAGACAGGGTTATCATCAGTCATTCCCAAATCACAAGAGACCGCAGCGTCCTTTATGGCTTCATGTAACGAGCTTGAAAAGGTCAATATAATCATTGTGTGGGCTTCAGATCATTGCTACCTTGATAATATTACCTAACAACACTCACCCCCTTTCAGAAAGCTGCTAAGAAACGTGGATTGGAGCTGCACTGCGCTTTGCTTGGCTACATACATTCTCCCGCTGAGATAAGAGAACAAGGAGACCGAGGCTGGCTCCAGGAGAGAGAAATCTACATTTGGATGTCTGCCCTCTCTTGGATTCTCTAATCCTCACATTACAGCTCTAGGTAAGGTACAGCTCAGATCTTTTTGGTGATGTCTTCTTCACTTTCCTCTAACTTTTTTTTGTATTTTTCCATATGAAAATATAACTTAAAATAGCTTCCTCCTCATGGAAATTGGTTACACTGCCACCTGGGTAGCATGGCTTCCAACATCAGAACTGTTCTGAATAAATGTTAGGTCATATGTGTTTTATTACAAATATATTAATAAGTATATTTAAAAAAAATAACAGTATTTTACTTAAGTTGAGATGTTAGCTGAGCTGCAAAACCACATGGGCTAAGAACAAATTGTGGAATGATGACTTCATTCTAAACCTTATTACTTATTCAAATCACATATACCAGAGTTCCTGACCCTGAATATGGGGCAGAAGAAAATATCAGGTAGTAAGAGTAGAACATTTTTCTATTAAAGGACATTAACTAACTTCATAGAGAAAAAAATGTCAGTTATGAACTATAAATACATTTTCTTCAAGTGGGAATAACCTAAAACAGTTCACCTACCTATTTAAAAATGAGAGGGGACAATTATATAAGCCATTTAACAAAAATAAAGATATGGACAATTAGAAGACAGCACGAGGGATCCCTGGGTGGCGCAGTGGTTTGGCGCCTGCCTTTGGCCCGGGGCGCGATCCTGGAGACTCGGGATCGAGTCCCACGTCGGGCTCCCGGTGCATGGAGCCTGCTTCTCCCTCTGCCTGTCTCTGCCTCTCTCTTTCTCTCTCTCTGTGTGACTATCATAAATAAATAAAAATAAAAAAAAAAATAAAACTTTAGAAGACAGCACGAAACAGTGTACACACAACACACACACCCTTAGAGCAGAATATAACTTAGCAACAATAAGAAATCTCATGTCACAAAGCCACATGGATGAAAGAGACATAAAGAAAGATGAGATGATTCAAATGGGGTTGTCTTGAGTGAGCTCCTGTCCTGCATATCCTCCTGTTTCCTTGATGGTGACTGATGGTGTATCCCCATAACAAACAAAATCTTTGTTGCTTTGCTTTTGTTTTTAGCAAAGTGGAGTTTCCAGTCTTTTTTTTTTTTTAACTTTCTTCCTCTGGCTACAAGCAATGATTTCCCTGATTGGTTACTATTAGGGCATGTTCATTGACTGAGACAACAAGTATTTAATAAGCACCTAAAATATACCACATAGTGTCCTAGATTCTAGGAATATGTTGGTGAACAAAATAATGTCTTCCTCTTATATTCAGGTGGTTGAGACAGAAAATGCACATGAGGTATATAATCCAATGCCAGATAGTGATGGGCACCTTGAAGAAAACTAAAGCAGGATTGGGAAACAGAGTAGCAAAGATTGGCTAAATTAGGGAAAGCCTCTGTGAGTTTCTGATTCTTACCAGAATTCTGAATCAAGTAACAGATTAAGGCATGTGAATACTGGCCAGGTGGAGAGAGGGACAGACAGAGGGATGTTCCAGGGCTGGATATGGGCCACCCCTGGCACAGTCAAGGACCAGCACAGCTGGAGTAACCAGTAGGGGGAAGAATGGTAGGAAATGAGGACATGGAGGAAGGCCTCACTGGCCTTCTTAGCTATGGTAAGGAATTGAGCGTTTTTAAGTGTATTTAAAAGATTGACAGCAAGTAGTTGACATGGTCAGATTGCCTAAAAACTGTCATCTAGTTACAGTATCTAGGCATATAAAAATGAAAACAGGCAATTTAAGAGGCTTCTGTAGTGGTCAAAATGAGAATTTCATGGTAGCATGAAAGAGTGAGAGGTGATAGGAATGCTAAAAATTGTTCAAATTCTATTTTGAACATGAGGCCTAGAGTACTTGATGTAGAGTATTGAGAGGAGCAGCAAAGATGTGGCCAAAGGTATAGCCTGAGCAACTGCATGAATGGTGGTGCCATTTACTGATATGGGAGAGAAAGAAGGATCAGCCAGTTTGAGGGGAGAAGAATCAAAAAAGTTTAGTTGTAGGCATGTACCATTAGATAGCAAATGGAGATGTTGAGAAAGAAATTGAGTAGATAAATCCAGGCTGTAGAAGAAACTTCATAGCTGAGAGAGAAAATCTGGCTTCATCTTACACAGAGAGTTGTTTTTTACAATAGGAGCTAACTGGCAAGTCACTTACAGAGAGTATAGTTAGATAAAGACAAATATCAAGGATTAGGTTCTGGAAAAAAATAAAAAGGACAGGTCAAGTTAACCAGGAGGAACTCTGACATAAAAGCCTAAGATAATATATAGAGAGAAAAGAGAATGACTATGCACAGATCTCTAATTAATATATTTCAAATCTCAGAATGCTCTCAGTGACATAACACCATAGTTATTTTTACTCTACATGGCAAAATATAGAGAGAGTACCATCAGGACGTACTTTCCCTGCATGTGATCAATTTCAAAAGAGGACTGAAGCCTGTGTACTCTGGTTAGGGTAACTCTTAGCTAAAAGAGAACCATTAGTCTTTGATCTAAACCTCATGCATTCATACCAATTTCATTTAAAATGGTTATTTAAGATGACAAAACAAGAAGCTTCCTCCTCTTCAGCACCAAAAATACTTTGAAGAATTGCACCTATGTCACCAAACACTGAAAGTAATATTGCAAATTGTGTGATTTCAGAAAGATCTTTAAAAATAAGAGGACACACAAATGTCACAACTGGCCTTGCTGTAAGCAATCGTTGACTAAAAGTTGATGTTTCTGAACTTGGTTGAAAGCCTCTGAATGACAAGAGAGCATCTACCTTAACTTTATGTAGCTGAGGACACAAAACAAAGCCAGGGGTTTAATGGCCGATGATGGATGGGCCTGGTAATCATGATGGTAAAGCTGTAACAAGCACTTGCACTCCCAAGTTCCTTATTTCCTCCCAATATCACTGGGGCAAAGAGTTGAAAATATTTACATAATCTAAAATGGTGCTGCCCATTGAATTGTAAGGAAACTTAGAGAATATCTTAATGAGAAAACTTCTGTAGAGTCATTTATAACGTGGTTAATGTCTTATTATTGCAGTTTGAAGAGGGGAAAAAAATGAAAAACCCAGTTGAAAATAACCACTCTGACTCTGTGAGTGAATTCATTCTTCTTGGATTCCCTTGTCCCTGGGAGATTCAGATCCTCCTCTTCTCATTCTTCTTTGTGATCTATGTCCTGACACTAACTGGAAATCTCTGTATTATCTCTGCAGTGTGGTGGGATGAGTATCTCCACACCCCCATGTATATCCTGCTGGCCAATTTTTCCTTCCTGGAGATCTGGTATGTCACTTCTACTGTCCCAAATATGCTAGCCAACTTGCTATCTGAGACCAGTACCATCTCCTTCTATGGCTGCTTCCTCCAGTTCTATTTCTTCTTCTCCATGGGCACCACTGAGACCTTCTTCTTGTCTGCCATGGCCTTTGACAGGTATCTTGCTATCTGCAGGCCCCTGCATTACTCCACTGTCATGACTGTTCAGCGCTGCATCAGAATAGGAGCTGGGTGCTGGGTGTGTGGCTTCTCCTGTTTTCTCCTCCCAGTTTACCTTATCTCTCAACTTCCTTTTTGTGGTCCTAATACAATTGATCATTTTTTATGTGATCCAGGGCCCCTTATGAAGCTGTCCTGTGTGCCAGCTACTGCTACTGAGGTCATCTGTGCCGTCTTTAACTCAGTCCTCATTTTCTCCACCTTCCTTTTCATTACCAGCTCCTATACTCTGGTGATCAGAGCTGTGCTGAGGGTCCCCTCAGCAGAAGGCCAGCATAAGGCCTTCTCCACATGTGGCTCCCATCTTGCTGTTGTGTCTCTGTTCTATGGCTCTATCATGGTGATATATGTGAGCCCAACAGCAGGCAATCCAGCAGGGATTCAGAAAATTGTGACTTTATTTTATTCTGTGATGACTCCACTTTTTAATCCCTTGATCTACAGCCTCCGGAATAAGGAGATGAAGATGGCCCTGAGAAAATTGTTTAGGATTATGAGATTTGGTCAAAAACAGCCTTTCAAGAACTAGAATTCATATGTGTGTAGGACATAGAGTGATATAAAACTATAGGAGGTAAATATCTTAAGTAAATTCAAGAGGCAAATATGTCTCCCATATTCCCTAGAATATTTTTAGAAATGCATCTCAATGAAGCAAATAGCAAATAAGATCTTATAAAAACTTGCATAAATTATTTGTACTAGGCTTTATTGTATTAATATTCCCATGTGTCATGCATGGAAACAGGAAAATGGGAGACATTCATGGGACTCTTTGCAGAAAAATCATATATAACCCAGAGGTCAACTGGCCAGCTTCTATCTTTTGCAGATATAAGTAAATTTGTCTCTGATCCCAGTTTCACAGTGATCAGAGGTCTAAAGTACCCACCACTATCTCCCTACATACATACCATACAAAAATGTTCCAATGTGCTTCTTTCCTCCCACTCCTGAATCTATCACCTGTCTTATTCTGATCACATCAATCTGGAAGTGAGACTCATCCCTTCAACATTTTATACAAAAACAGTCATTCCAGTTTTGTGAGGGTTTACTAACCTAACTACAGGTTGCGGTTAGGAAGAGTCAAGGGAAGGCCACTGTGCTGAATACCCAGTCCTTCATATTGTACCTGGTCTGCTTCTTTCTCTTCTTTCCTTATCCTTTTATGATCACCCACTAGAACAACCAGAACATCTTTACCTTTCTTATTCAGAATAATTATTCTCTATATGTAGACTCTGCAATTTCAGAATGTTCCTTAACTGAGCTTGTCAAAAAATGTCTTCTCAGAAAATCTGATTCTTAAATAGGATCCTGTGAAAATAATTTTTCCCAACAACTGACTTTTTGGGTTGTTTTAGGTTTTTATAACTTATCTCATTACCACCCGGTACCACTCAATACAAAAGGATAAATGTACTGAAACAGAGATGAGACCTGGAAGATTACTTGAAAAAAAATTAATGAGACAATAATAATTGATATCTTAAGTGCTTTATGATTTTAAAGGGTTTTTCTCCCTATGTGTATTAGAATGAAAACCATGCAGAGAGGATACTGTGTATAAGTCTGAGGATAGAAATAGTATAAAAAAAGAAATAAAATAGCATAGCAACTCTTCAATAAATAGTTCTTGGAAAACTGGACAGCTGCATGCAAAGGAATGACACTGGATCACTTTCTTACACAATGCACAAAAATAAACTCAAGGTGGATTAAAGACCTAAATGTGAGACCTGAAACCATAAAACCCCTAGAAGAAAATACAGGTAGTAATTTCTTTAACACCAGACTTAGCAACATTTTTTCTAAATAGGTCCCCACAGACAAGGAAAACAAAATCAAAAATAAATCATGGGGCCTCTACCAAAATAAAAAATGTTTGCACAGCAAAGAAAACCAACAGCAAAGCAAAAAGGCATCGTAGTGAATGGGAGAAAATATTTTTGAATGATATGTCCAATAAGGGGTTAATATCCAAAATATATAAAGAACCCATAGAAGTCAACAAACACACATACCCACACACAACCAATCTGATTAAAAATGGGCATAGACCATGAATAGATATTTTTCCAAAGAAGGCATATGGATGGCCAAAAGATACATGAAAAGATACTCAACACACTCACCATCAGGGAAATACAAACCAAAACCACAATGAGATATTGTATTTGTCAGAATGGTTAGCATCAAAGATACAAGAAATAACAAGTATTGGCAAAGATGAGGGGAAAAGAACCTTTGTGCACCATTGGTGGGGATGTAATTGGTATAGTCACTATGGAAAACAATAGTTTTTGATAGTTCCTCAAAAATTTAAATCAAAAATATAAATACCAAAGATCCAGTAATTCTACATGCCAAAGGAAAAAAGCAGTACAGAGACATGCAAAACGGGTGAAGGCAAGTGTGAGATACAGGTTCACAATTATGGAATGAATAAGTCACAGGGATACAAGTTGCAGTATAGGGAATACAGCCAATAGTAATGCAATAGCATTGTATGGTAACTGATGGTAACTACACCTGTGGTGAACATAGAATAATGTATCTGTATACATTAGATAGAGATAGTTGAATCACTACGTTGTACACATGAAAATAATGTAACATTGTGCGTCAGCTATACTTCAATAAAATAAAAACTAATTTTAAAAAATTTTATAAAGACATGCAAAAAATTGCTACAGTATGATTAGAAATAAATTGGGAATGGTAAAAATAAGAAAAGGTAACAAAGTATGATTTTTATGTGACCCATAAAAGGCCTAGTAGTGTCATTAATAATTTTTTAAAAATTATTTCTGTTTTTTTCTTTTTTTTAAAGGATTCTATTTATTCATGAGAGAGAGAGAGAGAGAGATAGAGAGAGAGAGAGAGGCAGAGACATGGGCAGAGGGAGAAGCAGGCTCCCTGCAAGGAGCCTGATGTGGGACTCTATCCTGGGGCCTGGGATCACACCCAGAGCCAAAAGCAGACACTCAACCTCTGAGCCACCCAGGCACCCCTGTATTTTTTCATATTTGCTTAGATTTCTTAGATTTTCTAAAATAGTTATTTTAATTGTATATAATTTTCTTAGATTTTCTAAAATAGTTATTTTAATTATATATAATTTTCGAACAGTATACATGCTTAGTAATGAGTCAAAGAGCAAATGTCCTAGAAGTGGTATGCAACTTAAAATGATTTTTTAAAAAACTTTATATAAGTGTAAAATCCAATAAAGTTGTTATTTCTGGGATGCGAGTGCATTAAAAGAGATTTTGGGAGTGATTTAGGCAGGCGAGTCTCAGGCCTTCAAAATTGTCGCCCTATAACAATTTTCTTCCCAGGTGTTCTAACTATCAGCCCTGTGTGTAGAAAAATGACCCGATCTGTGTATTTTAACAAGCTTAATTTCTTCAATGGCTGTGTCTTTAATTTTCCCCATATCCTTCCAGGCCTCCCTATCAATATACCCTGAATTTTTCCTCAATTGCCTCTTGAATTTCATCCCCCAACACAATGTGCCTTAGACTGCCTTTATGATCTTAGGCTCAAATGAATGCATTGTTGATCCTGAAACCACATCCAACCCTGAAAACCAAATTCTGTTCATATTATTCTCATAGAAACTCCCAAAGCCATGGGCTTACTAATGACAAAATGTATGCTATTTCCCCATCCCAAATACACTCAAAGGTGCTAAAACTAAATTGTCAGTGTCTATTATTCAGATACTGTACTATGATGTATTTTCTCTTTCTCACCATTTTCTTTCTCTCCTTTGAAGCATTCATTTACTCTTTTATTTATTTTTTAATATATTCATCTCCCAAAGATTTATTCTATGTGTTAGGTATTGAGTCCAGGTATGGGGAAATAAAGTGTAAAATACTCACAGACCTTAGAGACTTAGAGCTTTTAAGAGAATAAATTGTAAGAGTTGGTATCTCAAGAAGAAATTTCTCTCTTTTAATTGTATCTATGTGAGATGATAGAGTTTACCTAAACCTATTGTGGTAATTGTTCCACCAAACATGTAAATCAAACCATCATGCTGTACACCCTAAACATATACAGTGATGTATGTCAATTCTTTTTCAATAAAACTGGAAGGAAAAAATATTGAGAGGACTCCAGGCAAACAGAGAGGAACCAGAAGGCTAAAGGATCTAGAAACTCTGGGGACTTCAGATATCAAGGTAGCCTTGATATCTGGAAGTAACTTAGACCTGCCCACTGCTCTGATTTTACTGCTTCGTTTGGTAAAGGGATCCCCAAATAGAATAAAGGGGGAGGTGGTGAGAAATTGACTTCAAACTGCCAAGTTTGGAATAATGTCAACAAACCACTCCACAAATTTCACAAACATTCTTAAAATTGGCTCAGATTGACAGAGGTGGGGCAAGATGGCATAAGAGTAGGGTCCCCAAGTCACCTGTCCCCACCAGCTTACCTAGATAACTCTCAAATCATCCTGAAAACCTACGAATTCGGTCTGAGATTTAAAGAGAGAACAGCTGGAATACTACGGTGAGAAGAGTTTGCACTTCTATCAAGTACAACTTGTTTTTGGCCACTCTGCACTGAGCAAAATGACTAGAAGGAAAAACTCATCACAAAAGAAATAATCAGAAAAGTCTTCTCTCCCACAGAGTTACAAAATTTGGATTACAATTCAATGTCAGAAAGCCAATTCAAAACCACAATTATAAAGCTACTGGTGGCTCTGGAAAAAAGCATAAAGGATTCAAGAGACTTCGTGACTGCAGCATTTAGATCTAATCAGGCTGAAATTAAAAATCAATTGAATGTGATGTAATCCAAACTGGAGGTCCTAACAATGAGGGTTAACGAGGTAGAAGAACGAGTGAGTGACATAGAAGACAAGTTGATGGCAAGGAAGGAAACATAGGAAAAAAGAGAAAATCAAATAAAGGATCATGAGGATAGGTTAAGGGAAATAAATGACAGCCTCAGAAGGAAAAATCTACATTTAATTGGGGTTCCTGAGGGGGCCGAAAGGGACAGAGGTCCAGAAACTGTATTTGAACAAATTATAGCTGAGAACTTGCCTAACTTGGGAAGGGAAACAGGCATTCAGATCTAGGATATAGAGAGATACCCCCCTAAAATCAATAAAAACCATTCAACCTTGACATTTAATAGTGAAACATGCAAATACCAAAGATAGAATGTCCTTAAAACAGCAATACACAAGAAATCCATAACCTTTATGAGGAGAAGCATTAGAATAACAGCAGACCTCTCCACAGAGACATGGCAGGCCAGAAAGGACTGGCAGGATATATTCAGGGTCCTAAATGAGAGGAACATGCAGTGAAGCATACTCTATCCAGCAAGGCTCTCATTCAGAATAGGAGATATAAAGAGCTTCCAAGAGAGGCAGAAACTGAAAGAGTATGTGTCCACCAAATTGACTCTACAAGAAATATTAAGGGGAGCCCTGTAAAAGAAAGAGGAAGTCCAAGGAAACAATCCACAAAAACAGGGACTGAATAGGTATCATGAAGACACTAAATTCATATCTTTCAATAGTAACTCTGAACGTGAATGTGCTAAATGACCCCATCAAAAGGCACAGGGTTTCAGACTAGATAAAAAAGCAGGACCCATCTATTTGCTGTTTACAAGAGATCCATTTTAGACATAAGGACACCTACAGCATGAAAATAAAATGTTGGAGAACCATTTACCATTCAAATGGTCCTCAAAAGAAAGCAGGGGGAGCCATTCTCATATCAGATAAATTAAAGTTTATCCAAAGACAGTTGTAACAGATGTAGAGCAACACTATATCATACTTAAAGGATCTATCCAACAACAGGACCTAACAATCATGAATATTTATGCCCCAAATGTGGGAGCCACCAAGTATATCAATCAATTAATAACCAAAGTTAAGACATACTTAGATAATAATAGACTTATACTTGGTGACTTGAATATAGTGCTTTCTACAATCATCAGGTCTTCTAAGCACATCTCCAAAGAAACAAGAGCCTTAAATGATACACTGGACCAGATGGATTTCACAGATATTTATAGAACTTTACATCCAAACGCAACTGAATACACATTCTTCTCAAGTGCACATGGAACTTTCTCCAGGATAGACCACATACTGGGTCACAAATCAGGTCTTAACGATACCAAAAGATTGGGATCATCCCCTGCATATTTTCAGACCATAATGCTTTGAAACTAGAACTAAATTACAAGAAGAAGTTTAGAAGGATTTCACACATGTGGCAGTGAAAGAGCATCCTGCTAAAAGATGAAAGGGTCAACCAGGAAATTAGGGAGGAATTAAAAAGATTCATGGAAACTAATAAGAATGAAGATACAACCATTCAAAATCTTTGGGATGCAGCAAAAGCAGTCCTGAGGGGGAAATACACTGCAATACAAGCATCCATACAAAAACTGGAAAGAACTCAAATACACAAGCTAACCATCAGAGAAATACAGATCAAAACTAAAATGAGATCCTACCTCACTCCAGTGAGAATGGGGAAAATTAACAAGGCAGGAAATCACAAATGTTGGAGAGGATGTGGAGAAAGGGGAACCCCCCTGCACTGTTGGTGGGAATGTGAAATGGTGCAGCCACTCCGGAAAACTGTGTGGAGGGTCCTCAAAGAGGTAAAAATAGATCTGCCCTACCCCCAGCAATTGCACTGTTGGGGATTTACCCCAAAGATACAGATGCAATGAAATGCTGGGACACCTGCACCCCGATGTTTCTAGCAGCAATGTCCACAATAGCCAAACTGTGGAAGGAGCCTCGGTGTCCATTGACAGATGAATGGATAGAGAAGCTGTGGTCTGTGTCTACAGTGGGATATTCCTCAGCCATTAGAAACGACAAATACCCACCATTTGCTTCGACATGGATGGACCTGGAGGGTATGATGCTGAGTGAAATAAGTCAGTTGGAGAAGGACAAACATTATATGGTCTCATTCATTTGGGGAATATAAAAAATAGTGAAAGGGAATAAAGAGGAAAGGAGAGAAAATGAGTGGGAAATATCAGAAAGGGAGGCAGACCATGAGAGACACCTCACTCTGGGAAACGAACAGGGGTGGTGGAAGGGGAGGTGGGTGGTGCGTTGGGGTGACTGGGTGACGGGCAGTGAAGGGGGCACTTGGTGGGATGAGCACTGGGTGTTATGCTGTATGTTGGCAAATTGAACTCCAATAAAAAAATTAAAACAAAAATTTTTTAAAAGCAATAAAAAAAGAATTTAAAAAATTGGCTCAGATTTCCATGTCAAAATTTCCCTCACAATCCATGTCCTTCTATAATATAATAATGACAAACAGTGGATGAGGGGCTCAGCTAAAAAAAGGAAATTTTATATATATATATTTGGCAAGTCTTCTATAAAGAAAATATAAAACTTGGTAGAAAGAAATTCAAGAAGACAAAAGCTAATAGGAAGATATGCCAAGTCCATGGATTGTGATAGTAATTATTGTGTAGATGACAATAAATGTCTCCATTTGAAGCAATCCCAATCGTAATTTGGCAATAATTTCTGTGCAAATTAATGAGAGGATTCCAAATTTATGTGGAAAGGCATTGGGCAAAGATTATGAACACAGGTTTGAAGAAAAATTGGGAGGATTTACCTCACTAGATATTAAAGTTTATTCTAAAGCTATGGTAATTAACAGAATGTGCTACTGGTACAATAGGTACAAAGAGACAGATGAAATTAAATAGAGAATCAGAAAACCAACCTATGCATATATGGACACTTAATTCATGATAAAAATGGGACTACACAGCAGGAGTAGACTATAGGTTTAACAAAAAAATGTCTAAGTCACATGGATGTTCATGTGGAAAAATGAAATTTGCCTATATGTCACACCATACACAGAAATTATGACCAGGATAACTGCAGAGTTTTAAATTCAAAAGTAAGATATTAATGCTTCAAAAAAATAAAATATTTTCATAACTTTGAAATAAGCAAAAATAATTAGGCATAAATAAATATGATTGATAAATTAGAAACATTAAAATTAAGAGTTTATGTTTATTAACAAGCCAGTCAGAAAAAGACAAATACCATATAATTTCACTCATATATAGAATTTAAAAAACAAGCAAAGGCAGAAAAAAAATAGAGACAATCCAAAGCACAGACTCTTAACCAGAGAGAAAAACAGATGGTTATCAGAGGGGGGATGACAAATGGGGGATGGGTGAAGTAGGTGATGGAGATTAAGGAGTGCACTTCTCTTGATGAGCGCTAAGTAATACATGAAATCGTTTAATCACTATATTGTATTACCAAAATATACCGCTGTTAACTACACTGGAATCCAAATTAAACTTTTCATTAAAGAGAAATTATGAGCCTGGAAAAATAAGCCAATTAAATAGGAGAAAATATTTGGAATATATATAACTTATTAAAAGCTTGTTTTCAGAATATATATATTTTAAAGATTATTTATTTTGAGAGAGAGAGAGAGAGAGAGAGAACAAGCACTAGGGGAGAAGGGGAAGAAGGAGAGGGAGAGAGAGAACCTCTAGCAGACTGTGCTGAGCAGAGCCCAATGTGAGACTCCATCTCACGACCTTGAGATCATGACCTGAGCCAAAATCAAGAGTCCGACACTTAACTGACTGAGCCACTCAGGTGCCCCCAGAATATATTTTTAAAACCTTTAAAGTAGGTAAACTGGGTGGCTCAGTGATTGAGCATCTGCCTTTGACTCAGGGCATGACCCTGGGGTCCTGGGATCGAGTCCCCCATTGGCCTCCGTGCAGGGAGCCTGCTTCTCCTCTGCCTATGTCTCTGCCTGTCTCTCACAGAGTCTCTCTGTGTGTCTCTTAATAAAATCCTAAAAAAAAACCTTAAAGTAATAAGAAATTCTCAATAATTTAAAACTCTTGAAAAGTCATTATTAAAAAAAAGAATATATCCAAATGTAACACAGGATGTGTTTTCCTAAATATTTTTTTAAAAAAACTGACACAACCAAGGACAAATATAAAACAAAATAAAAACACAGAATAATGAGTATTATACTACTCATGAGAATAAATATTTGGGCAACCACTTTGGAAGACTCTTTGACAGTATCTGTTATATTTGGATATATACATTCCCTGGAATTTGGGACTTTCATATACATACAATATAAATTCTTGTAAGCACACATCAAGATATATGTAGGTTACTACTTATTGCAGCATTACTCATAATACCTCCAAACTGGAAACAACTCGAATGTCCCAACAGTAAGGTGGAGATGTGGTACTCACACAAAGGAATAATATATAGCAATAAAAATAAATGCACTACAGTTATATGAAAGATCACAGATTAATTTAATTATGAGTAAGAGATTCCTGATACAAAATAGATGCTGTATGATTTCATTTATCTACATTTAAAAAACAGGCAAATCGAAAACTTGGTGTTGGTGCATGAAATTTTGAAAATTACCTCTTCTCTTTTGAGAAACTTTGAGAAATTTGAAAATTATCTCTTTTGAACGAATATTGTCAAATCATCAAGAGGGAAAGTCCCAAATCCCCAAAACAGGCACATTGATGGTATTTAAAGTAAAGATAGAGGTTACTCTAGAGAAAGAAGTAGTGCTAGGAAAGGTGACAATGAGGTTTCTGAGAAACCTCCCAAGGTAATGTTCTTTCGCTCGGGTGATAGTTAAGTGGGTGTATGCAATTTTAATAATTCAGTGAACTATGTAACGACAATATGCATACATTTAGGTACCATGTTTTAAAATTTAAAAAGTACCTTCAAGCCAGATAATTCTATTCTTTGCTTAAATATCTCCACTGATATTTTCTAAACAGTGAAAACTAAACTTTTTACAATAGCCTGTAAGTCCCTAAAGGATCTGTCTTCACCTGTTATCTCTCTACCATCTTGTCCTACTACTTTCCTTACTGCCACACTGGCCTCTGCTCTTTCTCCAACATATTACACTTTCTTCCACCTCTGCTTCCTTTGATTAACTATTCTTTTTGCCTAAAATGCAATTCCCCCAGAGATCCCTACAAATTGTTCTTTCACTTTAAGACATTGTTTAAATGTTACCTTCCCTATGAGGATTTCCTTACCACCCTAGTTAAAGTCATGAAATTCCCCCACTCTAACATTCTCACCCCACTCCCTACTGTATTTTCTATCCACAACATTTTCTAATACTACAATATAATTATCTTATTTATGTTATTTTCTTCTCCCTCCAAAAGAATTGATGTACTATGAAGACAGGAGTCGTAGGGTTGTTTCATATAATATCCCTGGGATCTTAAATATTGATTGGCACATGGTAAGTATTCAATAAATATTTGTGAAATAACAGAATGACAATTAAATTAATTTCTTGAGTTTCCAATGCTTTCCAGCCTTACTGAGATATAACTGACACATAACATTGTGTAAGTCTAAGGTGTATAACATTATAACAGGATGATATAATATATCTGTATATTGTGAAATGACCACAATAAGGTTAGTTAACACCTGCATCACCTCACATAATTACCTTTTTTTTTGGTGGTAAGAAGATTCAAAATCTACTTTCTTAGTGACTTTGAAATATATAATACACAGTTGTTAACTATACTCACCTTACTGTACATTAGAATTTATTCATCTTATAGCTAGAAGTTTGTACCCTTTGACCAACATCTCCCTATTTCCTTCATCCCCCAGGCCCTAACAATTACGATTCTACCCTTTGTTTCTTTAAGTCTGAGCTGCCAATTCTTTCTGCTCTACACAAAATGCACCTCAGATATCTCTAACAAACTACTACAAGTACAGATTTGATGATCAATGAATGATTTCTTCTTAAAAATAGAATCCAACAATAGAGCTTCCTATTGTAGCTGTTATGACAATCCCTATTATGACTTGCTTAGTCCCCCAAAATCTTCAACAATACATGGCTACAAGAGAAGAAAGAAAAGAAGGAATCAAGTTCTATATTTGATCATTTCTTGTAGAATACTAAAATTTGGTGTTTGATTATATGTAAGTGAAAATTCAAAAAATATCACCTCTTTTGAACAAACACTTCAAACTATCAAAAGGATAAATCCCAGATTCTGAAAGGTCATGGTACAAGGAAATAGACATATATATACCATTATCTGGGCTTTCATTTTGACCATAAACATGTGCTTTGAAACCAGAGAAGAAATATCTTGTAGGGTTCCTCATTGCAATCCATGGGAGATTACAAACTGGATCATCCAATTTCTTGGAAGTCTTTCACATGTCTGTTGCTCCATGGGCAGTGAAATGCCCATGCTCCATTGCTCCAGTAATATTTTATGTCTTGACTCTGACCCTCTTCTCAGCATTCATCCAAGGAGTAAGTGGAAACTGTATAACATGTGAACCACATGTGCTCAAATATTTTGCAAAAATAATTTTATAGAAAATGTCTCTGTATCTTGGAAAAAACTGCAAATATTTCATTGGAATGAGATGCTGACAAATAAATGAAGCCTAAAAATATCAATTCCCTTGTTTCTCTGAGTCCTGGAGGATATTTCTCACTGTTTGTATATCACTCTAAAAGATCAATAAGAGATATGCAAATCTTAGGATTTCAAGTGAAGATGTATATTAACTAACACATTTCTAGAGAAGGATTTATTTTGATAATTTTTGTTGCTTTGTGAGTACATACGGCCAATCTCTCTTCTGGAGATCGCTTCTTTCCCAAGCCCAAATATTACTTTTCAATTCCATTATGGTAATGAGCCCTGGTTTAAGGTGGATTCTCGGGGATCCCTGGGTGGCTCAGTGGTTTAGCGCCTGCCTTTGGCCCAGGGCGTGATCCTGGAGTCCCAGATCGAGTCCCGCGTAGGGCTCCCGGCATGGAGTCTGCTTCTCCCTCCTCCTGTGTCTCTGCCTCTCTCTATGTCTATCATGAATAAGTAAATAAACCTTTAAAAAAATAAATCTAATGTGGATTCTTTTTGAAGTAACAAAACTTTTCAGCCATGTAGTGTTTTTACTGTTGTTTTTGTTGTATATACAGGATATATCCTAAACTCTGGCATTGGACAATTACTATCCCCAGGAAATATTTTAAAACAAGAAGGGTAAGTATCAATAATGATTTGAAACAAATCCTTTGTCAATGACCTTTCTCTAAATAAAATAATTGAATTGATATGGCTGACACTAGAGTTCTGAGTAAATAGGGCCACAAGAATGTTTAAAGGACAGAAGGACAAGCCATTGGAATATAGAAAAGACAGCATAGGAAATATTGCCAATAATACTGTAAAAATGTGTTTGGTAACAGATGAAAGCTACACTTATGGTGGTGAGCATTGCAATATGTACAAAACTGTCCAAATCACTATGTAGCATGCCTGAAACTAATATAACATTGTATGTCAACCATAGTTCAATAATAATTAAAAAAAACTTTCAGAAAGGTTTTAGTGGACATGATTTCTCAAAAGCCCTGTGTGAATTACTGAATTATTTCTTTAAAAACATTAATAATCTGTTTTTAGAAAACTCATAGATGGGCACTGAGGGGGGCACTTGATGGGATGAGCACTGGGTGTTATTCTGTATGTTGGCAAATTGAACACCAATAAAAAATAAATTTATTATTAAAAAAAAGAAAACTCATAGAGTCAAGAATTTTGCTGATATGACTTACTACAAGCATATATACAATCTCAGAACCTGTAAGTAGTAATCTTTCCAACCTAGATGCCATTATAATGGTCAAATAAAAGAGTCACCCATCTATGAGGTCTGATCTTTACACAAATAGATCCAGGACTTCCTTGACTGAAACTCTTGGATTTACCCCTTAAAAAGGTATGTCTGACATGGGACTTGGGAACCTTAAAAAGGTTTCTTTGATTTATCAAATATTCCTTATAAAATACAAAAATATTTCCAGGAAAGGAAAAAATATATTAAGAGTTTATTGTTAATCTCTTGATTAAAATTAAAAGTACAAGTGCTGTCATATCCACAGCTGTTCCTCCAGCACTTAAAAGCCAGTTAACATGATAAAGAAGTTTAATAAATATTTTTGAATAAATTATTTTGCTTAATGTAAAAGACCAAAGTAAGGTACCAAAGAAATGGGAGAATTGAGTTTTGACTTAATAACAATTATCTCAGATGGAAGAAGCCAGAGAAAGAGAACAGTGAGAGGTTGCTTGTTTCAATTTGCCCAGATAAGAAAGGCCTAGATGCGCTTAGTGAGATGTAAAGAGATATCAACGGTCTGCTTAAAATAGAGAAAAAGGAACATATGGGAAAAGGCTGTTAAAAAAAATAAAGGACTATGAAAATCCTCTATTTTCATAGAAGATAAAAACATAAAACTATTTTTCCATTTTTCTTGCAGCCAACTTGACTAGGAAGGAGCACACACTGAACTTGGTCACAGTCACTCAGACCAGCTATTGGTCAATTGCCATAATTGGCATATCTAGTTCACATATACACAAGGAAGTACATCGAAATATTTAGCCAGAGAAATTCAGAGGCCAGGGTATAGGACTCTTTCTCACAGTGTATAGTGCATTCAGTTGCCTAAAAAGGAAAGGAAGCCTTTTTTTATACTAAACATTGGTGTGAATACATCTAGTAACATAAATCCTGGAATGATAGAGGTATATTTTACTGTCACTTTAAAACACCATGAGTACCCTGGAGGAACTGAAAGTGAAAATGAATATTAGTTTATGTCCATTTACGGCACTACATTTAAACAGATTCTTAACGTGTCTTGGTTTGATTTTTTTATTATTATGTCGGTTAGAAATCATAAAGAGTCAAATACTCGGGGCAGCCTAGGTGGCTCAGCGGTTTAGCACCGCCTTCAGATCCTTCAGACCCAGGATCAAGTCCCATGTCAGGCTCCCTACATGGAGCCTGCTTCTCCCTCGGCCTGTGTCTCTGCCTCTGTGTGTGTGTGTGTGTCTCTCATGAATAAATAAATAAAATCTTTTTTAAAAGGTTTAAAAAAAAGAATCAAATAATCATAGACTGTTGAAAGAACTTCACATACACAGAAATGTAGTATTAAAAGTCCTAGCAAACAGGTGAAAGACTATATTAATATAAGTAATTATTCACAATCATAAAATTTGGCTTTCCTAATATCTAGACTAGCATTCTTAGGAAGGAAAAAATTGTTACCAAGTCATCTCCATGTCTTCCAGACCAATGAATGCGTCCAGCACAGAAACCACCAACTCCGTTAGCCACTTCATCCTCCTGGGCTTTCCCTCAAGCCCAGAAATGCAGCTGCTCTACTTTGGGCTCTTCTCAGTAGTCTACACCCTGACTCTGATGGGGAACACAGCCATTGTCTGTGCTGTGCAGTGGGATCGGCGTCTTCACACTCCCATGTACATCTTCTTAGGGAATTTCTCTCTTCTGGAAATATGTTATGTCACCACGACTGTTCCTAACATGTTGGCCAATTTCCTCTCTACAAGTAAGTCCATATCCTTTGTGAACTGTTTCACACAGTTCTATTTCTTCTTCTCTTTTGGATATGATGAAGGCTTCTTCCTTTGCATTATGGCCTTTGACAGGTACCTTGCCATTTGTCATCCTCTCCATTACCCACGCATCATGACTAAGCAGCTATACACTGGCCTTATCATCTTCGGGTGGTCGGGTGGGTTCCTCCTCTTCCTAACCCCAGTTGTTCTCATTTCACAGTTGCCCTACTGTGGCCCAAATACCATCAACCATTTTTTATGTGACCCCGTCCCACTGATGATGCTGTCCTGTTCTGAAGATGCCATCACTCAGCTCATTTACTCTACTTTCAATGCTATTTTCATGATTGGCACCTTTCTCTTTATCCTTTGCTCCTATGCTCTGGTGATTCTGACTGTGCTGTGGATGCCCTCACAGGCTGGCAAACGCAAGGCTTTCTCCACTTGTGCTTCTCATTTGGCAGTTGTCACCCTGTTTTATGGCTCTATTATGGTGATGTATGTTAGTCCTGGATCAGGACACCCAGTGAAAATTCAAAAATTCATTGCCTTATTTTATTCAGTGATAACACCCCTCTGCAATCCTCTAATCTATAGCCTTAGGAACAAGGAAATGAAGAATGCTCTGAGGAAAATCTTTGGGACTGAACATGGTGTTCATAAAGTGTAAATGAGAGCCGAATTCCATCTCTCAAATGCAACTTACCTTAATAAAACATGAGTGATATATTTGTCTACAAACTCATTAAGTTTCATTAAGAAACTATTATCATCTTAAACACCACTCACCACAAGATACATATTTAAGAAGATGTATTACCAAGTGGCTTCAATTTTGTTTTGAAGTTAATATCAAGTAAGTGAAATTTTAGGAATCTAAGCCCATTAGTATTTCTCTATATAATTCAATTTCTAAAAAGACAGTAGTCAATTTTGCATTACTGAGTGCAACTCAGTAATAGAGATCATAGATTGCTTTGGGCATTAACACTTTAAGCCAGTAATTCTCCACTGAGACATACTGACCAGTAAAGAAGATTCAAACTTGAGGGAAGTAGACCTTTTCAGAGTGCAGCATGTGTCTTTAAAGACACAGAGTAATAGCCTTAGCTGGGTGTTAGCGACTTTTCAGAGTGTACAAGACAAGGGTTAGGAATTTCAAGTGTCTTAGCTATCTAGAACATAGTAAAGATAGGAGTTAAACATAAAGTCTAGGACATGACTCAAGACATAATTCACCTTAGGGTAAATCCAGTTTACACAGTAACTTCTGGTACCATGTGAGGTTAGTATTAGTACTGTGTGATTTATTTTAATACCATTAGCATCCTTAAAACTATTTCCATAAACTTCACACTTGTCAGAATGGCTAAAATAAAAAACACAAGAAATAAGTGTTGGCAAGGATGTAGAGAAAAAGGAACCCTTGTGTACTGTTGGTGGGAATGAGAAATGGTATAGCCACCATAGAAAACAGTATGGAGGTTCCTCAAAAAATTAAAGAATTACCATATAGTCTGGTAATTCCACTACTGGATTTACCTAAAGAAAATAAAAATGCTAACTGGAAAAGAAATATGCACCCTTAGATTCATCGTAGCATTATTCACAAGAGCTAAGAAATAGAAGCAATCCAAGTGTCCATCCATAGGTTAATAAAGAAGATATGATATATATATATATATATCATATATATATATATCATATATAATGATATATATAATGGAATATTACTCAGCCATAAAAAAGAATGAAATCCTGCTGTTTGCAATGACATTGATGGATCTAAAGAGTATAATGCAAAGTAAAATAAGTCAGTCAGAGTAAAACAAATACATGTCGTCTCACTCATAGGTGGAATTTAAAAAACAAAGCAAAGAAACAAAGAAAAAAAGAGACCAAAAAACCTCAGATTCTTAAATATAGAGAACTGGTGGTTGCCAAAGGAGAGGTAGGTGAGGGGATGGGTAACACAGGTGAAGGGGATTAAGAGTGCACTTATCACGATGAGCACTGAGTAATATATAGAGTTGTTGAATCACTATATTGCACACCTGAAAGGAATATAATACTGTATATTAATTATACTGGAATTGCTTTTTTCAATATATATAACTAATAACCTTTCTCAGTGAGTTTTTATGGAATAATACAAAAATAAAGCAATATTATATTGATACATCAATATTTTCCTACATTTAGCCTTTTGAATTTATGTAAATACCTCTATGTACACGTTTAAAGTGCAATTTTCTTTTTTTATGTTCTGTACCTTTATTCAATTTTACTTTTTAAGTTTTAATTTCAAGATAGTTAGCATACAGTGTTATATTAGTTTCAGGTATGCAACATAGTGATTCAATGATTCTATACATTGCTCGGTGCACATCATAATACTGGATCTTAAGTGAATAAATAAAAATTAAAAATAATTATTTCCATATAAATATTTAATTAACATCATTGCTTTAATTATGACTTTTATTTTGTTCTTTTGACATTTTTTAAAGTGTGGCTCTCCAAAATGCAATTAAAGGAAATCATAATATAAAATGTAACTTACAGAATTTTAATTTGTATACTTCAAGAAGTCATTTGCTCCACAAAATGATGTGAAACAGCAACTGGATTTTATTTCATAAAGAACCCGGATTGAGAATATTTGTTGAGCTTGAAAGGCAGGATTTCTGAGTTCTGGAAAAGAAGTGGCTATCTTTATCCTACTTCACATAGGCAATAAATTAAATAACTGAACAATTGCCTAAAAACTACTTTATATTGGAAGAAAATATAAACCATTTGGAACTTTATCCAAACCAATTTCAATGGTAGGCTTGAAGTGCTAATAATTTTAACTGATTTTCATATGTGGAGCTTAAAGAATGCTCATGCCAGATCCATTCACCTTTCTTAATTATATAAGAAAAAGTCACAAAAATTAGTGATTCTTAATAAAATATTGAGTTGAGTTTTATGAAGATATACAGTGCCTGTATTTTTAGTTGCTTTCAAGTTGGTTATTAGCCAAATCTTTCTTACCCATATTATTTTACCTCATATTAAGTTTGCTGCCACTAGATAGAATTGCAAATTATTTGGTACATTAAGAGCATATCCTTAAGGCATAGACCTACTTTTATTGCACCAACATTTCTTCCTTAGTTCATACCTATGATTTTATGGTGGAAGTGAGTTTCATAAACCAGCTAACAAAAAGGGAAAAGAGCCTCAGGCTTGGTTCACAAATAGATTGCCTGAAAAATGCTACTGCAAGAAAGAAATGCATTACCATTGCATTATAGCCCCTGTCACAGGTGGCCATAGAGTGTAGGGGTAGAGGAAATTCTCATAAAGCAAAATGCTGAGAGAAATACACTTATTTGTCTACTTTTATATGGTGGGCGAAATAGCCTGCTACACAAGATGAGGATATACATGCCTAATGACTAAAAGTTTTACTGCTTGGACAAGGATCTTGAAGGAACCAGATAGGGAACCCAGAGTCAAGGAAGTTTGAAGAGGCAGCATATGAATGGACCTATGAGATTGAGCACAAAGTATGCAAATCTTTGTGCCTCAAATCGATGCTCATCAAGAAAGGATCCTCCACAATGGAGACATTCAACAAACCAGGTACAAAGAACAAGTCATCCAGGAAATGTCAAGCGGCTCGGACATCCTTCACCTTAGTGCTTACACGAAGTGCCCATAAAGTGAGTGGTATGGATGGAGGCTGTATGTAAGCCACAAAATATGGACCGTCTCTTACCAAGGCTGGTAAAGCCACTGAGCTGCTGAGGATGCAGCCTCAGTCATAGACCAATGCTAAACTCTCAATATGGCACCATCCTTTAAGAAAACTAAGCAGTAGCAGGTAATAAATTTATTACATTCAAATTACTTTCATTATTTGTCCTTTCTTTGATTGACTTTTTTTTCTTATATGTGGGTTAGACTTCCTTTCTTGAAGAGCCTCTGCCTGTACCACTCACTCTCCTTGTGCTTTGGAATATCTGATTTACTAATACGGGTCCCTGCATAACACTATCATCCCCACAAAGTAAAACAACAGGCACATGATCATGAGATCACAAGATTCACTGGCCCTACCACATACTGTATCATATGGAACCCGTCTACTTGGTTGAATATAGGAATGCAATATTAAAGGATAACCAGGGTTCCTCAACCTAAGTTCTATTGACATTATGGGATAAACAATTCTTTGTTGTGGAGAGCTGTCCTTTGTAATGCAAAAATGTTTAGCAACATCCCTGACTTCCAGCCACCATTCACCTACTGGTATGACAGGTGTGACAACCAACAATGTCTTCAGACAGTGTCAAATATCCCCTGGTAGGTGGGGAGAACAGTCTTCAGTTGAGAACCACTAGGGTAAATAAAGATATCAGTTTGGGGCTATCCTGCAAATTTGGGACTCCCCTCCAGAAAGTATTACACATATTTAATCAATGGCCAATAAGAAGAGCTTCACCCTCAACAGCTAAAATTACAACAGTCTAAAATAAATAAATAAATAAATAAATAAATAAATAAATAAATAAATAAAATTACAACAGTCTGAGAACAAAAAAAAGTGAAAGCTTGACTCCCCATTATTTCCAGTGATTTTCTTGCAAATTTGTTCTTGCTGCTTCCACAAACTTAAGTTCTGCCAGATAGACCATTGGTTACCAGGATGGGAGGAGAAACAGCTTCTAGAAGGAGCCCAAGAATGGGTTCCATTAAGCCTGAAGCAATGATTGCTTCTACTTGTAACTGTCTTGTTGGTGGACCGATAGAGAAAGGATTTGCTATACTGGTCAATGTAATCTATTATAATTATCCATGCTTGCAGCTAAAAAATAGAGATCGAGGAATATGTTGGGAATTGAGAGAATTCACTGGGGCTTCTTTTGGTACTTTCAGCCTCAGTTATATCACTGAACAAGAAAATGTAGCATATGCAGCTTGGCAAGGGCAAAACAAGACTTCTACAGATCTTTTTATCTTCTGTCTTGGAGCCTTCTCTAAAGTCCCTGGGACTTAGTCAGGTAGAGAGAAAATGCAACCAGAATATAAAGAAAGTGTTGCCCTTAGAGACAACTGTCAAACTAAAAGGTGGAGAGGCCAAAGGATACGTGACCCAGCTTCTTAAAAACGCTGGCAGAGTCAAGACCCAAATGCCTACACTGGAGACCTCGAACCATACAAACTAGTATTAGCTCTCTCTGCTTCCAAGTTCACTCTCCCTGCCCTCTATTCCTCTTTCCTAGGTAGCCCCGAATAAACTGTGCAACTAAATCTTTATCTGAGGTTTTGATTTGAGGAACCTAAACCAAAACAAATATTAACTCTGATATTTCCCAATTATCAGCTCCTACTGCCACATCTATACTACTTTCATTCTTAGACCCTCCTTCTTAGAAAATTAGGCATTTGTCATCCTTTTCATAGGCAACCTCTCCACTATTTCCTTGAACCATCCTCTCATACATCTCTGAAGACTTAATATTTACCTTACCTTTTTTCAGAATCATGAACATTAAACTTTTATCTTTCCAAAGCCTCCTTCTCCAAACAGGAGAGACAGGGAAGGAGGGGGGTTGAGAGAGAGGTTGAGAAAAGAAACTGTCTTCTGGAATGCACTCACCTTCAGGTGCTCACATTTACCCTCTATATCTATATGACATGAAAAAACAGTGTATAGTCTACCTCTACTTCATCTCTCATGTACCTCTTCGTCCCCTGTGATCTGGCTTCCCACTTACTCTGCTCTGCTTTCCTTCATTTCCTTTTTTTTAAAAGATTTTATTTATTTATTCATGAGAGACACAGAGAGAGAAAGAGGCAGAGACACAGGCAGAGGGAGAAGCAGGCTCCATGCAGGGAGCCCGGTGCGGGACTCGATCCCAGGACCCCAGCATCACTCCCTGAGCCAAGCCACCCAGGCATTCCTGCTTTCCTTCATTTCTGTAGAGGAGTAACATTAATAACCATGTAGATATTTTCTTGTAGGTATAAAAAAAAGTCTAGTAACTCAAAAGATTTCCAGATCTGCCATCACTTTCATTAGCCAGCATAGACATGATCCTTACATTCTTGTGATTCCTCATTCATTGGGTTTGACAACCTCTGATACAGCCTGAAAACAAATTTTCTTAGGATCAGTTGCAACCCTTTATGAAAAAGGGTAAAGATTTTTTAAAAAAAGATTTAAAAATGTGTTACCGGGGCAGCCTTGGTGGCTCAGTGGGTTTAGCGCCGCCTCCAGCCCAGGGCGTGATCCTGGAGATCAGGGATCAAGTCCCACATCAGGCTCCCTGCATGGAGCCTGCTTCTCCCTCTGCCTGTGTCTCTGCCTCTCTCTCTCTCTCTCTCTCTCTGTGTCTCTATGAATAAATAAATAAAATGTTTTAAAAAAATTAAAAATTTTTTAAAAATTAAAAAAAATAAAAATGTGTTACTTTGCAATTACAACTCAAAATCTAGTTAATTTTTAATTTTTTATGTTTGGACATGGAATTAACAGAAGTCTAAGCTAGTATTTCTCAAAATTTAATATAGTAGCATTATTAACAATAACCTAATTATGGAAAGAGCTCAAATATCCATGGACTGATGAATGCATAAAGATATGGTATATATATTTATATATTGGTATATATATGTATATATATAATTATTATAACAGAATATTACTCAGCCATAAAAAAGAATGAAATCTTGCCATTTGCTATGACATTGATAGAGCTAGAATATACTGTGCGAAGCAAAATAAGTAAGTCAGAGAAAGACAAATACCTCATAATTTCACTCATATATGGAATTTAAGAAACAAAACAGAGGAACATAGGAGGAAATAAAAGAAGAATGCAATCATAAAACAGACTCAACTATAGAGAACAAACTGAGGTTTGATGGAGGGAGGTGGGTGGAGGATGGGCTAGTTGGGTGATGGGTATTGAGGAGGGCACTTGTGATGAGCACTGTATGTTGTATTCAAGTGATGAATCACTAAATTCTACTTCTGAAACCAACATTAAACTGTATGTTAACTAACTGGAATTTATTTTTTTAAGACTTTATTTATTTATTCATGAGAGACACAGAGAGAGAGAGAGAGAGAGAGGCAGAGACACAGGCAGAGGGAGAAGCAGGCCCCGTGCAGGTAGCCTGACATGGGACTTGATCCCGGGTCTCCAGGATCAGGCCCTGGGCTGAAGGCGGTGCTAAACCGCTGAGCCACCCAGGGATCCCACTAACTGGAATTTAAATAAAAACTTGAAACTACAAAAAATGCATATCAATCGCCTCTGTGTCTTTTTTAAATGCAATTTCTGCTCAGTAGGTAGAGAGTGGCACAGAATATTAACATTTCTGAGAAGTTCTCAGGTGATATCGCCATTGCTGGTCCATAGACATTCAGGTAGCAACGACCTAATCATGGCCTATCTCATATGTCAGAAAAGACAAGTTCCTGAATATGAATGCTTTAGTAATATTTCCAATTGACCCACATTGTTAGGAAAAGTTAGAATTTGGGAAATTAATTAAGGTAATAAAGAGGCTTCCCAATTTGCATTTATAATATTTTTGTTTCAAATATAGAGTATTAGTGAAAATATGTTCATTTTTTCACTAATTCACTTTTTTCAATGTGTACTTTGTTCAGGACAAGCTATGTACAGCGATCTAGTGCTATGCATTAGATGTGCCAGGGTGAGTTAACTGGACCTGAAACACTCTTGTAGAGTTTAATACTATATTAAGTATTAATTAATTAATTAGTTAATACTAAGTATATAGTATACTATATTAAGTATAATTCTACTATAAATTCTAAATATGTATATACATATATATAATTTAAATAGCCAGATAAATAAGCATCAAATTGAAGATTTTCAGTCTAAGTCCACTCAGATGTCCGTATTCCAAGTTTTGGCATCCCAATCTGTTTTAATTATCAGTGACTGCATAATTACACCAAAACATTTATGCTTCACCACAGCATTTATTTTTTTAAACATTGTTTTCACTTATTTGAAAGAGAGAGCATGAGTGTGGGTAGGGCCAGAGAGACAAATAGACTCCCCACTGAGCAGGAGGACTGCCACAGGGCTCAATCTCAACACCCTGAGATCACGACCTGAGCCAAAGGCAGATGCTTAACTGCCGGAGCCACCCAGGTGCCCCTCACCACAGTGTTTAAACAAAGGCCATGTCCTTCCCATAGCCAGTCTGCAGCTAAACATGGGGGTGAGGGTGCCAGGCCTGACCCAATGAAGGGAATCTTTGAGCCAGAGCTTCCCTTTAGGATAGCTAAGACTTTCTCAGGGTTGCTTCACAGTCTGAGGCTCCTCTTCACCAGTCCTCTTCCTTTCTTGGGTGTCAGTCCAGCATCATGTTTAAAAGCCTTCTCTGACGGTGCCCGCGCTGCTCTGCTTTATTTTTCACAGATTTTCCCTCAATAAATCTCTTATACCTCTAACTCTGTTAGAGGCGTCTACTTCTCAAAGGACCCAAATGACACTACAACTAAATGCATTGAAAAATTCTGAACTAGACTATTTTGCAAACATACATTCACACAAATACACACACACACACATACACAAAACACATGCACAAAATTGACAAAACTATAATAAGGTTCTGAAGATTAAATAGTAGTGATGTATCCATGTAATTTCTAAATTTGATAGCTATGTTGGGTTACATAGGAGAACACTCTTGTTTCTTTTTTTTTCCCCCACTCTTGTTTCTTAGAAAGGCACAGTAAAGTATTTGGGGATGATTGGTTTAAGGAAAACAACTTTTTTTTCTATATTTTTTTTATTGGAGTTCGATTTGCCAACATATACCATAACACCCAGTGCTCATCCCATCAAGCACCCCCTCAGTGCCTGTCACCCAGTCACCCCACCCCCCGCTCACCTCCCTTTCCACCACCCCTTGTTCGTTTCCCAGAGTTAGGAGTCTCTCATGTTCTGCCTCCCTCTCTGATATTTCCCACTCATTTTCTCTCCTTTTCCCTTTATTCCCTTTCACTATTTTTTATATTCCCCGAATGAATGAGACCATATAGTGTTTGTCCTTCTCTGATTGACTTATTTCACTCAGCATAATACCCTCCAGTTCCATCCACGTCGAAGCAAATGGTGGGTATTTGTCGTTTCTAATGGCTGAGGAATATCCCACTGTATACAGAGACCACAGCTTCTCTATCCATCATCTGACAATGGACCCCGAGGCTCCTTCCACAGTTTGGCTATTGTGGACATTGCTGCTAGAAACATCGGGGTGCAGGTGTCCCGGCGAGTCAATACATCTGTATCTTTGGGGTAAATCCCCAGCAGTGCAATTGCTGGGTCGTAGGGCAGGTCTATTTTTAACTCTTTGAGGAACCTCCACACAGTTTTCCAGAGTGGCTGCACCAGGTCACATTCCCACCAACAGTGTAACAGGGTTCCCCTTTCTCCACATCCTCTCCAACATTTGTGGTTTCCTGCCTTGTTAATTTTCCCCATTCTCACTGGTATGAGGTGGGATCTCATGGTGGTTTTGATTTGTATTTCCCTGATGGCCAGTGATGTGGAGCATCTTCTCATGTGCTTGTTGGCCATGTCTACGTCTTCCTCTGTGAGATTTCTGTTCATTTCTTTTGCCCATTTCATGATTGGATTGTTTGTCTCTTTGCTGTTGACTTTAATAAGTTCTTTATAGACCTTGGATACCAGCCCTTTATCTGATACATCATTTGCAAATATCTTCTCCCATTCTGTAGGTTGTCTTTGAGTTTTGTTGACTGTTTATTTTGCTGTGCAGAAGCTTTTTATCTTGATTAAGTCCCAATAGTTCATTTTTGCTTTTGTTTCTTTTGCCTTCATGGATGTATCTTGCAAGAAGTTACTGTGGCCAAATTCAAAAAGGGTGTTGCCTGTGTTCTCTTCTAGGATTTTGATGGAATCTTGTCTCACATTTAGATCTTTCTTCCATTTTGAGTTTGTCTTTGTGTATGGTGAAAGAGAGTGGTCTAGTTTCATTCTTCTGCATGTGGCTTTCCAATGTTCCCAGCAACATTTATTGAAAAGACTGTCTTTTTTCCAGTGGATAGTCTTTCCTGCTTTGTCGAATATTAGTTGACCATAAAGTTGAGGGTCCAGTTATGGATTCTCTATTCTGCTCCATTGATCTCTGTGTCTGTTTTTGTTTCAGGACCACACTGTCCTGATGACCACAGCTTTGTAGTACAACCTGAAATCTGGCATTGTGATGCCCCCGGCTCTGGTTTTCTTTTTCAATATTCCCCTGATTATTCATTGTCTTTTCTGATTCCAGGCAAATCTTAAGATGAGTCGTTCCAACTCTCAGAAGAAAAATGATGGTACTTTGATAGGGATTGCATTGAATGTGTACGTTGCCCTGTGGAGCATGGACATTTTCACAATATTCATTCTTCCAATCCATGAGCATGGAATATTTTTCCATCTCTTTGTGTCTTCCTCAATTTCTTTCAGAAGTGTTCTATAGTTTTTAGGGTATAGATCCTTTACCTCTTTGGTTAGGTTTATTCCTAGGTATCTTATGCTTTTGGGTGCAATTGTAAATGGGATTAACTCTTTAATTTCTCTTTCTTCAGTCTCATTATCAGTGTGTAGAAATGCCACTGACTTCTGGCCATTGATTTTGTATCCCGCCACACTGCCGAATTGCTGTATGGGTTCTAGCAATCTTGGGGAGGAGTCTTTTGGGTTTTCTATGCAAAGTATCATGTTATCTGCAAAGAGGAAGAGTTTGACTTCTTCTTTGCCAATTTGAATGCCTTTTATTTCATTTTGTTGCCTGATTGCTGAGGCTAGGACGTCTAGTACTATGTTGAATAGCAGTGATGAGAGTGGACATCCCTGTCGTGGTCCTGATCTTAGGGGAAAGGCTCCCAGTGTTTCCCCATCGAGAATGATATTTGCTGTGGGCTTTTCGTAGATGGCTTTTAAGATGCTGAGGAATATTCCCTCTATCCCTACACCCTCAAGAGTTTTGATCAGGAATGGATGCTGTATTTTGTCAAATGCTTTCTCTGCATCTATTGAAAGGATCATATGGTTCTTGTTTTTTCTCTTGTTGATGTGATCTACCATGTTAATTGCTTTACGAGTGTTGAACCAGCCTTGCATCCTGGGGTAAATGCCAGTTGGTATGGTGAATAATATTCTTAATGTACTGTTGGATCCTATTGGCTAGTATCTTGTTGATATTTTTTGCATCTGTGTTCATCAGGGTTATTGGTCTATAATTCTCCTTTTGGTGGGGTCTTTGTCTAGTTTTGGAATTAAGGTGATGCTGGCCTCATAAAACGAGTCTGGAAATATTCCATCCCTCTCTATCCTTTGGAACATCTTTAGTAGAATAGGTATTGCTTCTTCTTTAAATGTTTGATAGAATTCCCCTGGGAAGCCATCTGGCCCTGGACTCTTGTGTTTTGGGAGGTGTTTCATGACTGCTTCAATTTCCTCCCTGGTTATTGGCCTCTTCAGGTTTTCTATTTCTTTCTGGTTCAGTTTTGGTAGCTTGTGTTTCTCCAGAAATGTGTCCATTTCTTCTAGATTGCCTAATTTATTGGCATTTGGCTGCCCATAATATGTTTTTAAGATCGTTTGTATTTCCTTGGTATTGGTTGTGATCTCTTCTTTTTCATTAATGATTTTACTCGTTAGAGTCTTTTTTGTTTTTAATAAGGCTGGCTAATGGTTTATCCATCTTATTAATTCTTTCGAAGAACCAACTCCTGGTTTTGTTGATCTGTTCCACAGTTCTTCTGGTCTCTATTTCATTGAGTTCTGCTCAAATATTTATTAACTCTCTTTTTCTGCTGGATGTAGGTCTTATTTGCTGGTCTTTCTCCAGTTCCTTTAGGTGCAAGGTTAACTTGTGTATTTGAGTTCTTTCCAGTTTTTTGAGGGATGCTTGTATTGCGATGCATTTCCCTCTCAGGACTGCTTTTGCTGTATCCCAAAGATTTTGAAGGGTTGTATCTTCATTCTCATTAGTTTCCATGAATCTTTTTAATTCTTCTCTAATTTACTGGTTAACCCTTTCATCTTTTAGCAGGATGCTCTTTCACCTCCACATGTTTCAGTTTCTTCCAAATGTCTTCTTGTGATTGAGTTCTAGTTTTCATAGGATTATGGCCTGGGAATATGCAGAGGCCAATCCCAATCTTTTGGTATCAGCTAAGACCTGATTTGTTTTTTTTATAATAAATTTATTTTTTATTGGTGTTCAATTTGCCAACATAGAGAATAACACCCAGTGCTCATCCCGTCAAGTGCCCCCCTCAATGCCCATCACCCATTCACCCCCACCCCCCACCCACCTCCCCTTCCACCACCACTAGTTCGTTTCCCAGAGTTAGGAGTCTTTATGTTCTGTCTCCCTTTCTGATATTTCCCACACATTTCTTCTCCCTTCCCTTATATTCCCTTTCACTATTATTTATATTCCCCCAAATGAATGAGAACATATAATGTTTGTCCTTCTCTGATTGACTTACTTCACTCAGCATAATACCCTCCAGTTCCATCCACGTTGAAGCAAATGGTGCGTATTTGTCGTTTCTAATGTCTGAGTAATATTCCATTGTATACATAAACCACATCTTCTTTATCCATTCATCTTTCGATGGACGCCAAGGCTCCTTCCACAGTTTGGCTATTGTGGACATCGCTGCTATAAACATTGGGGTGCAGGTGTCCCAGGGTTTCATTGCATCTGTATCTTTCGGGTAAACCCCCAACAGTATCAACTAAGACCTGATTTGTGACCTAGTATGTGATCTATTCTGGAGAAAGTTCCATGTGCACTTGAGAAGAATGTGTATTTAGTTGCGTTTGGATGTAAAGTTCTGTAAATATCTGCGAAATCCATCTGGTCCAGGGTATCACTTAAAGCTCTTGTTTTTTCAGAGATGTTGTGCTTAGATCTTTCTTTGACAGAAAGCTTCATGTTGAAGTATCCCAATATTAGTGTATTATTCTCTAAGTATGTCTTTACTTTGGTTATTAATTTATTGATATACTTGGCAGCTCCCACATTAGAGGCATAAATATTCATGATTGTTAGGTCCTCTTGTTGCATAGACCCTTTAAGTATGATATAGTGTTCCTCATCTCTTACTACAGTCTTTGGGATAAACTTTATCTGATATGAGGATTGCTACCCCAACTTTCTTTTGACGACCATTTGAATGGTAAATGGTTCTCCAACCTTTTATTTTCAGGCTGTAGGTGTCTTTAGGTCTAATGAGTCTCTTGTAGACAGCAAATAGATGGGTCTTGCTTTTTTTATCCAGTCTGAAGCCTTGCGCCTTTTGATGGGATCATTAAGCCCATTCATGTTCAGAGTTACTATTGAAAAATATGAATTTAGTGTAATCATAATACCTATTCAGTCCCTGTTTTTGTGGATTATTTCTTTGGACTTCCTCTTTCTTTTACAGAATCCCTCTTAGTATTTCTTGCAGAGCTGGTTTGGTGGTCACATATTCTTTCAGTTTCTGCCTATCTTGGAAGCCCTTTATCTCTCCTTCCACTCTGAATGAGAGCTTTGCTGGATAGAGTATTCTTGGCTGCATGTTCTTCTCATTTAGGACCCTGAATATATCCTGCCAGCCCTTTCTGGCCTCTCAGATCTGTGTGGAGAGGTCTGCTGTTAATCTAATATTTCTCCCCATATAAGTAAGGAATCTCTTGTCCCTTGCTGCTTTAAGGATCTTCTCTTTATCTTTGGAATTTACAAGTTTCACTATTAAATGTCAAGGTGTTGAACGTTTTTTATTGATTTGGGGGTGGGGGTAATCTCTTTATGTCCTGGATCTGAATGCCTGTTTCCCTACCCAAATTAGGGAAGCTCTCAGCTATGATTTGTTCAAATACACTTTCTGGTCCTTAGTCCTTTTCAGTGCCCTCTGGAACCCCAATTAAATGTAGATTTTTCCTTCTGAGGCTATCGTTTATTTCCCTTAACCTTTCCTCGTGGTCTTTTAATGGTTTTTCTCTTTTTTTCTCAGCCTCCCTACTTGCCATCAACTTGTCTTCTATGTAACTCACTCGTTCTTCTACTTTGTTAACCCTTGTTGTTAGGAGCTCCAGATTGGATTGCATCTCATTTAATTGATTTTTTTTTTGGCCTGATTAGATCTAAATGCTGCAGTCATGAAGTCTCTTGAATCCTTTATGCTTTTTCCAGAGCCACCAGTAGCTTTATTTTTTTGCTTCTGAATTGGCTTTCTGACATCGGATTGTAATTCCAATTCTGTAACTCTGTGACAGAGGGTACTGTTTCTGACTCTTTCTTTTGTGGTGAGTTCTTCTCTCTAGTCTTTTTTCTCAGTGCAGAGGGGCTAAAAATGAGTTGAACTGGAAAAAGGAAGAAAAAAAATAAAGAGAAAAAGACAAACAAAACAAAATAAGGATAGGTACATTTTGGTACTTTATATTGTAAATCTGTTGACTTCCCCTGGAGCTCTCCAGCACTGCTCGGTCAAGGACTTGCTCTTCCCTTGTCCTTCCAGCTGGTCTTCTGGGGGAGGGGCTGCTGTGCTGATTCTCAGGTATGTGCACCTGGGGAGCTCTTATCCGCTGAAGCCCCTGTTCCCTGGGGCCCCGCTCTCTCCCAGGCACAGGGTGACACCAGGGGGGACAACACCACTGGCAGCGGCCAGCTCTCCAGCCCTGGAACTGCTCCCCCAGTAACACCCGCAGCTCCTAGTCCACACTGACCTAGGTGCCCCCGTGGTGGGTGCTAACCTGCACAGCTCAGGGTCCCCCGGGGCAGGAGTGTCCCCACTGTCCTGTCCTCCCCACCTCCTCCTGGGCCCCGAGGCCCCCAGCGCCCCCTTAGACCAGCCCCTGGGGCCCCTCCCCCACTTGGTTCTTTTTTCATTTTTCCGCCTTCCTACCTTGTTAGAAGCGCAAAACCTTCTCTCTGTTGAGCTCCAGCTGCTCTCTCTTGAAATCTCAGGTTGAATTCATAGGTTTTCAGGATGATTTGAAAGTTATCTAGGTAAGTTGTGGGGGACAGGTGACTGGGGACCCTACTTCTCCACCCTCTTGCCTTGCCCCTCGGGAAAACAACTTTTTAAAAACTGTACTCTCAAGTTTGACTTTTTGACTGTTTCAAAATGTAAAAAGTAGAATCAGAAGACACAAAGAAGTTCACTGGAACATAATAATTCTGAAATCTAAGTGAGAACATGGTGCCAATTCCTTGTTTTCCAAGGTGTTAAAAACTGAATTGCATTTCCCAAAATTTATATGTTAAAGCCCTGGACCCCAATGTGACTATATTTGAGATGTGGCCTATAATGATGAAAATAAGATTAAATGAGGCCATTCGGGTGGGGCTTGAATTCAATGTGACAGAGTGAGAAGGCAGCCAAAGAGAGAAGCCTTGGGAGACAGCAAATTTGCCCACACCTCAGTCTCGAGTTCCTAGACCCCAGAACTATGAGAAAATAAATTTCTGTTGTTTAAGCCACTCTGTCTGTGGTATTTGTTAGGTCAGCCCCAGCTGACAAGAGAGTGGGGAAACAAAGTTTCATTGACTTGGATCTCAGGTTTGCTTTTTATTTTTTTTAAGATTTATTTATTCATTTGAGATAGAGGGAGAGAGAGGGGCAGAGACAGAGAGTGCATGCATGCAGAGGGGCAGAGGGGGAGGGAGTGAGAAACTCCAAGTAGACTCTGCATTGAGCACATAGCCTGACATGAAGCTTGATCTCACAACCACCTGAGCTGAAACCAACAGTCAGACGTTCACCTGACTGTGCCACCCAGGTACCCCTTAGGGCTCCTCTTTAGGAGTGCTTTTCTATGGCTGTTGGCTCCAGTCTCTACCCTCTGAGTCATCTTTCTGTTTCCATTAGAAACGATTTGGGTTCATACTGAAGTAGCTTTCTTAGCCTGTTTCTCTCTCATAAACGTTTGGAGGCACAGAATTCTCTTTTAAATTTGAATTATCTCTGTTTTAATTCAGACTGGTGGTATTTCTTCCAGCCAACATCCCAATCTGCTTTTAAGAGATTGGTAATACTTTGAACTCATTTTATAATCCTGAAATTGACGTAAGTAAATTTGACATCCAATTTATAGCAATGTCAGCACTATAGCTATCAGAAATAAGATACGGCTGCCGTAGAAGCTCTCCATTTCACTGACCATGACTTCAACTGAGATTTTAAAGATCTGAGCTTCTCACATCCTTTCTACCAATTCTACAGAACACTCAGAGAAGGCCACCCCATGCCACAGTTCTGATGGTCATCATTGCCACCATAACAGCCAAGTTCAGCAGCCACTTGTTTGAGTAAGGCACTTGATTACAATCGATAAGTGATAACTTCTTTTTTGGAGCTTTATGACCTTTTTCATTAATTTTTATAAAGGCTTTATTAAAATATAATTCATAGACTAAAAAATTCATGCTTTTGGAGACACCTGGATGGTTCAGTGGCTGGGCATCTGCCTTTGGCTCAGGGTGTGATCCCAGGTGCCTGGGATTGAGTCTCACATTGGGCTCTCTGCAGGGAGCCTGCTTCTCCCTCTTCCTGTCTCTGCACCCCTCTCTGTGTCTCTCATAAATATATAAATAGAATCTTTTTTAAAAAATTCACCCTTTTGAAGTACACAATTTAGTGGTTTTAGTATTCAGAGTCATGCACCTCTCATGACTAATTTTAGAACATTTTCATCACCACAGAATGAAACCTTGTACCCACCAGTAGTTACTCTCCATTTGCCTCTTCCTCTATCTTCTAGCAATCACTAATCTACTCTCTGTCTTTTTGGCTGGCATCTTTAACTTAGTATAATATGTTCAAGATTCATCCATGTTATACATGTATCAGTACTGCATTCCTTTTTATTACCAAATAATACTCCATTAAATGGACATGCCATGCCACAACGTTTTGTTTATCCATTTGTCAGTTGCCAAGCTTTTGAGTTGTTTCACTTTTGGCTATTATGAAAACACTGCCATGAAAACTCATACAAGTTTTTGTGTAAACACATATTTTCTTTCTTTTTAACTTTTTAATTGACACATACTTGCAATCACTTTGTATAGGGAGGAGTTAAGATGGCAGAGGAGGAGGACCCTAAGCTTGTCTTGCCCCTGAAACATAGCTGGGTAGTTATCAAATCATTCGGAACAACAAAAAAAAATCAACTGGAGGTCAGAGAGAACAAAAACTGGAAATGTACAAGTAGGAAAGTGACCACCTTTTGGAAGGTAGGATGTGCATAGACTTGAATTGGGGGAGATATAGCTGTGGATATGGTAGTAGGGAGGCAGCTTGCTCATGGAGGCTCCCACCAACCAGTATAAGCAGTGGAACTCAACATAGGAACTTGTAGAAGTCTGCTTCTACGGGCGACATGCCTGGTGTCAAGGTGTTTGTGTGGCAAAGCATGGCAGAGTCCCAGGAGTGACAGGTGGTCTGAGGATCCCCATGGGTGACAAGAAGAACAGGTGGTGCCTAAGTGCTGCACTGTTTCCAGGTATAGGAGTGTGGAAGCCAGGTGCGAGCCGCCAGTCTCAGGGCCAGCTTACTGCTCTGTATCACCATGAACTGTGAACTGCCCGGTGGTTGTGCCACCACTTGCCTGGACTGCTGGTGAACAGCAAAGAGAAAGCAAGACCCTTCCAGGAGCAAAAGTGTGGGTCCCTGCTGTGGGAGTCCTTAAAATTTGGAGTTTTGAAACTCAGCTGCACATCTGAGATAAAAAAAAAAAAAAAGCTCAGACACAGGCAGTGTTCTGAGGAAACTCTGGAGAAACAAGAAGAGTGATTGAGTGCTCTTCTGTGAGCGCTCACTGAAGAGCAAGGGCAGGAACTTTGAGCTCCCACAGGGGAGCAGAGAACTGCCGTAGTCATCCCATCCATAACACTGAAAACCTTCAGGGAGCATAAAGGTGCCACCTAGTGGAGGCCACAGAAGTTTATACCAAACCCTGACCCCTTGCACCCCAGAGACATGTTTCCCCTCGGACCACCTAGAGAATCAGTCCAATAGGCTCCCTCCCTCTGAAGACTGGCACAACTTGCTCATACCAAGTTTACTGACCCTAGAGGACTGCAAAGCTTCAGCTCTAGGGGAAAATAGTATGTAGCTTCCTTTGTACTTTAATTCTTTATTCTTATTATTATTTTTTCATTTATTTTCTTGTTTTTTTCAATTCCTTTTATTTATTTTTATTATTTTTAAAATATTTTTAAAATTTTGTTTATTTTCATTTTATTTTATTTTATTTCTGGATGTAGGTTCTTCTTTTTAAAAAAGATTTTATTTATTTAGTCAAGACAGAGCAAGAGAGAGAGCACAAGCAGAGGGAGCTGCAGAGAGAGAAAAAGCCACCTCCCCACTGAGCAGAGAGAGTCCGACTAGGGGCTCAACCCCAGTACCTTAGGAACAAGACCTGAGATGTGGGCAGACACTTAACCACCTGAGCCACCCAGGCACCCAGATCTAGATTCTTTTAACAAGCAGATCAAAACACACTGAGGACATTTTTTTTTGTTTTGGGGTTTTTTTCCTTTGTTTTCTGTTTCATTTGTGGAGAGGAGGGTTCTTCTTTTCTTTTCTGGACAAAATGATGAATCAGAGAAATTCACCCGGAAACAAACAACAGGAAGTAGAACTCATGGCCAGGGATTTAGTCAATATAGATGTAAGCTGTCTGAATTAGAATTTAAAACTGATTATAATTTCATAAAGGAGGAAAGACTATCCATTGGAAGAAAGACAGTCTCTTCAATAAATGGTGCTGGGAAAATTGGACATCCACATGCAGAAGAATGAAACTAGACCACTCCCTTGCATCATACACAAAGATAAACTCAAAATGGATGAAAGATCTAAATGTGAGACAAGATTCCATCAAAATCCCATAGGAGAACACAGGCAACACCCTTTTTGAACTCAGCCACAGTAACTTCTTGCAAGATACATCCACGAAGGCAAAAGAAACAAAAGCAAAAATGAACTATTGGGACTTCATCAAGATAAGAAGCTTTTGCACAGCAAAGGATACAGTCAACAAAACTAAAAGACAGCCTACAGAATGGGAGAAGATATTTGCAAATGACTATCAGATAAAGGGCTAGTTTCCAAGATCTATAAAGAACTTCTTAAACTCAACACCAAAGAAACAAACAGTCCAATCATGAAATGGGCAAAAGACATGAAGATAAATCTCACAGAGGAAGACATGGACATGGCCAACATGCACATGAGAAAATGCTCTGCATCTCTTGCCATCAGGGAAATACAAATCAAAACCACAATGAGATACCACCTCACACCAGTGAGAATGGGGAAAATTAACAAGGCAGGAAACCATAAATGTTGGAGAGGATGTGGAGAAAAGGGAAGCCTCTTACACTGTTGGTGGGAATGTGACCTGGTGCAGCCACTCTGGAAAACTGTGTGGAGGTTCCTCGAAGAGTTAAAAATAGACCTGCCCTACGACCCAGCAATTGCACTGTTGGGGATTTACCCCAAAGATACAGATGCAATGAAACACCGGACATCTGCACCCCGATGTTTCTAGCAGCAATGTCCACAATAGCCAAACTGTGGAAGGAGCCTTGGCGTCCATCGAAAGATGAATGGATAAAGAAGATGTGGTTTATGTATACAATGGAATATTACTCAGCCATTAGAAATGACAAATACACACCATTTGCTTCAACGTGGATGGAACTGGAGGGTATTATGCTGAGTGAAACAAATCAATTGGAGAAGGACAAACATTATATGTTCTCATTCATTTGGGGAATATAAATAATAGTGAAAGGGAATATAAGGGAAGGGAAAAGAAATGTTTGGGAAATATCAGAAAGGAAGACAGAACATAAAGACTCCTAACTCTGGGAAACGAACTAGGGGTGGTGGAAGGGGAGGTGGGCGGGGGGTGGGGGTGAATGGGTGACGGTCACTGAAGGGGGCACTTGACGGGATGAGCACTGGGTGTTACTCTGTATGTTGGTAAACTGAACACCAATAAAAAAATAAATTTATTATTTAAAAAAATTAAACTGATTATAAGAATACTTGCTGGACTTGAAAAAAGTGTAGGGTACACTAGAGAATCCCTTACTACAGAGATAAGAGAACTAAAGTCAGAAAAAAAAAAGTCAGTCCAAAATTAAAAAGCCAAAATTAAAAATGTTATAACTGAGATGCAAACAAAAATGGATGCCATAAAAATGAGGGTGGATGAACAGAGGAGTGAATCATTGCTATAGAAAATAAAATTAAGGAACATAATGAAGCAGAATAGAAGAGGGAAACAAAGGTAACAGATTACAAAGGTAGACTTCGGAAATTCAGTGACTTATTAAAATGTAATGATATTCATATTATAGGAATCCCAGAAGATGAAGAAAGGGAAAAGGGGGCAGAAAATTTATTCAACTAAATTATAGCTGAAAACTTCCTTAATCTGAGGAAGGACACAGATATCAAAATCTCAGAAGCCCAGAGAACTCCCAATAAATTCAACAAAAGCTGACCATCACTAAGGCTCATCATAGTCAAATTCACAAAATTCACAAAATACACAGACAAAGAAAGAATCCTAAAAGCAGCAAGGAAAAAAACCTTAACCTACCAAGGAAGGCAGATCATATTCACAGCAGATTTGTCCACAGAAAAGTGGCAGGCCAGAACGGTATGGCAGGATATATTCAACAGGCTGAATTGGAAAAATATGCAGCCAAGAATTCTTTACCCAGCAAGGCTGCCATTCAGAACAGAAGGAGAGATAAAGAGTTTCCCAGACAAACCAAAACTAAAGGAGTTCATGACCACTAATCCGGCCCCCCTTTTTTTCTGCTTTCTACTTTATTAAACATTAAAGCACAAATGGATGGTCCCTATGGGGAGGACTACAGGACACCAGGGTGGAGAAGGGGACACTCAGGGAGAAAGTCACACAGCAGAAACTCATATTCACAAAAAGGGCTCAATATTGATTCTCAGGGAGGAGCAGGGTATGGTCAGCTCAAATTTGGTGATGACGTCAAGATGAAGGACCCCAAGCTTCCCAATGTTTTGACCCCTGGCCAAGATCTCCATGCATCTCCCAGGGAAGAAAGTAGGGCCTTCCAGATTCTAAACCAAAGACTATAAAAATACATGAAGAAGGGCATTGTATCATAACTAAGGGGACTATCCATCAAGAAGATCTAATAATTATAAATATTTATGCCCCTAACTTGGAAGCACCCAAATATATAAATCAATTAATAATAAACATAAAGAAATTCATTGATGATAATACAATAATAGTAGAGAACTTTAATATCCCAATGGACAGATCACCTAAGCAACAAATCAACAGGACAATAATGGCTTTAAATGACACACTGGGCCAGATGGACTTTAACAGATATATTCAGAACATTCCATCCTAAAGAAGCATTCTTTTCCAGTGCACAGGGAACATTCTCCAGAATAGAGCACATGCTGGGTCATAAATTAGCCCTCAATAAGTACAAAAAAAAGGATCATACCATGCACATTTTCAGACCACAACACTATGAAATCTGAAGTCAACCACAGAAACAATTTGGAAAGACCTCAAATACATGGAAATTAAGGAACATCCTACTGAAGAATTAATGAATTAACCAGGAAATTAAATAAGAAAATTTAAAAATATATGGAAGCAACTGAAAATGAAAGCAAAACAGCCCAAAACCTTTGGGATGCAACAAAAGCAATACTAAGAGGGAAATATATTGTAAATATAGGTCTACCTCAAGAAGCAAGAAAAGTCTCAAATACACAACCTAACTTTGGACCTAAAGGAGCTATAAATGGAACAGCAAATAAAACCTAAAGCCAGCAGAAGAAGGGAAATAAAAATTAGAACAGAAATAAAGGACACAGAAAAAAAAACAAAGAACAGAACAGATTAATGAAATTAAGAGTTGGATCTTTTGAAAGAATTAATAAAATTGATTCTACTCAGACTTACCAAAAAGAAAAGAGAAAGGACCCAAAAGATAAAATCACAAATGAAAGAGGAAAGATCACAACCAACACCACAGAAATACAAAAAATAACAGAATACTATGAAAAGTTATACACCAAAAAGTGGGTGATCTAGAAGAAATGGACAAATTCCTAGAAACTTACAACTACAAAAAGAAAAAATAGAAAATTTGAATAGACCCAGAAACAGCAAATAGACTGAGCCAGTAATCAAAAATCTCCCAACAAACAAAAGTCCTGGGCCAGATGGCTTCCCAGGGCAATTCCACCAGACATTTAAAGGAGAGATAAAATCTATTCTAACTATTTCAATTCTTTTAGATATATATTTGGAGTAGAAATTCTGGATTATATGCTAAAACTATTTAACATTTTGAGAAAATGAGAAACTATATTCCACATTGTCTTTTCACAAACACTTTTTATATGATTTGCCAGTATCTTTTCCTCATAGGCAGTATTTCCACTTTCTTAATGGTATCCGTTGAAACATAAAAATTTTCCATTTTGATTAAGTCAAGTCTGTTTTTTCTTTTGTCTCTTGCACTTTTGGTGTTTTAAGAAACCACTGTCTAACTAAATATTGCCTAAACAGATATTAACATTTATCAATTTTTCTATAAGTTTCATAGCATTAACTTTTGCCTTTAAGTATGATCCATTTTGGGTTAATTTTTCTAAGTGGTGTGAGAATGTATATATGAACTTCATTCCTTTGCCTGAAAATATCCAGCTGTCCCAGCACAATTTATTGAAAATAATTAATTATTATGTCATTAAATACTATGGATTAATAGAATTCCACTAGAACAGACAAGTTAGTAAGCATTGTATTGAAGCCACAAAACAAAATCAAAGTAGTCCCAAACTCCCATTTTTGAGGGTCTGTTTTCCAGAATCATTCCTGGCACCAACCTCTGTAACGGAAAGGTCAGTCAGCAGATAAAAAGTACTGTAACATAGAAAACTTAGTGTAAAGAAGAGATTACTAAGATAATAAAGAAACATCAAAAACAAGACAAAACAAAAAGGGGGAAGAAGGGAACAGGGAATACTTAGCACGAAATTGAATGGGCCAGATGCCATTCTTAGTTCTGGGGCAACAAGGGGAAAAATTCTGAATTATTAAAAACCTAAAAGCTTAGAGATCAGGCCCTATGAACTGAAAATCATATTCTCAGGAAAGGGCACCAGCCACCTGAAGTTGTGCCGATGTCCCTAATGAAGAGCATTGATGCTATTTATGCCAACATGTTAGAAAAATATCCATTTTACCATTATTGTGGAACTCCGTGTCCACAGGGGTTTTCTTCCACCGTCTGTAGCTTCCAATAAACTATCCACTTCTTGTTTATCCAATTCAATTAGCATGATGTCATTGATATAGTGGGCTAGTGTGATGTTCTGCAGAATGTCTACCACTCAAGGTTTTATTGGACTATACTATCATAGCAGGAAGCTGGATTAACACAGCTTTGTTGCCTATTCCAAGTGAGTAGAATTATTTCTGATTCTTTTTTCTGATAAAATAGGAAAAAACACAAATGCCGCTCAGTGTTCCCAGAGGTCTGCTTTTTTTTTTTTTTAATCTCAGTTCAATTGCAAGCTGAATTAGCCCTGTGATGTGGCAATAGCCCCTCCTAGCCATGGTGTGAGATTAATCCTGTTTGCCTAGGTACCCACCCAGAGACTTGGCAGGGACCTTTATAGGGACCTAGTGAGAGCAACCCTGTCCCTGCATCTGGTAACACACATGCCATCTGCAGACCCACTGCAGAACCTAAAGCATACACTTGTCCCAGCACCAGCCCTATAGACCAAGGTCCAAAAGGCAGTTCCCCCATCCAAGGATCAGAGAGGATCCAAACCTGCCCCAAAACCCTGAGAATAGTCTCGACGTCAGAGTCCGCTGCAGATCCAGGAGCAGCCACATGATCTGGCTCAAATCCCATACAACTACAATCCTGCAAAACTGCAGAATAGATTAATTCAGTAAAGTGGCAAGATACAAAACCAACATACAAAAAAATCAGTTGATTTCTATACACTTAACAATGGAAAGTCCAAAAAGAAATTAAGAAATTAACGATCTCATTTACAATAGCATCAAAAAGAATAAAGTACATAGGAATAAATTTAACCAAGGAAGTTAAAGATCTCTCCACTGAAAATTGTAAGATACTGATGAGGGAGATTGAAAGGGGCACAAATAAATGGGAAGATATCCCGTGTTCATGAATTTTAAGAATTAGTATTGTTAAATGTCCATACTACTCAAAGCAATCTACTTCAATGCAATCCCTATCAAAATTCCAATGGCCCTTTTCATACAAATAGAAAACATAATCCTAAAATTTGTGTAGGACCACAAAATAACCCAAATAACTAAAGCAATCTTGAGAACGAAAAATAAAACTGGAGGCATAACACATTCTGATTCCAAATTACATTACAAAATTATAGCAACCAAAACAATATGATACTGACATTAAAACAGACACATGAGTCATTGGAACAGAATACTCAGCCCAGACATAGAACTGTGCATACATGGTCAACTAAGAACACATAATGGGAAAAAGATCGTCTCTTCAATAAATAGTGTTGGAAAAACTAGATATTCATACGCAAAAGAATGAATGGGCCCTCTTATACCATACCCAAAAATCAACTTGAAATAGATTAAGGACTTAAACATGAGACCTGAAACCCTAAAACTCACAGAAGGTAACTTAAGGGAAAAGTTCCTTATAGTCTTAGCAATGTTTTTTTTGGGTTTGGATTGATGCAAAAAGCACAGGCAACAAAATCAAAAATTAACAAATCAGATTATATCAAACTGAAAGCTTTTGTATGGCAAGGAAATAATTAACAAAGACAACCTACAGAATGGAAGAAAATATTTATACACTGCGTATCTGATGAGGGGTTAATAGTCAAAATATATAAGAAACTCATACAACTAAATAAAATCTTTTAAAAAGTGGAGGTGGGGGGAGGCCAGGGTGGCTCAGTAGGTTGAGCATCTGCCTTCAGCTCAGGTCGTGATCTCAGGGCCCTGGGATCAAGCCCCACATCAGGCTCCCTGATCAGAGGAGAGTCTGCTTCTGTCTTCCTCTCTCCCTCTGCCTCTCACCTTGATTGTACTCACTCTCTCTCTCTCTCAAATAAATAAATCTTAAAAAGAAAACTCATAAAACTAAAGCAAGGTACAAATAATTACAAATATAAATAAATAAATTTTAAAACACACTAAGGATTTTTATAATCCTACTTTTTTAAAAAAAGATATGCAAATGAGCAGTAGGTACATGAAAAGGTACTCAGCATCACTAATCATCAGGGAAATGCGAATCAAAATCATAAAAGTTACTTCACACCTGTGAGAATGGCTAGCACCAAACGACAAGTGATAACAAGTGTTGGTGTGAATGCAAAAGAAAAGGGATCCCGGGGATCCCTGGGTGGCGCAGTGGTTTGGCGCCTGCCTTTGGCCCGGGACGCGATCCTGGAGACCCGGGATCGAATCCCACGTCGGGCTCCCGGTGCATGGAGCCTGCTTCTCCCTATGCCTGTGTCTCTGCCTCTCTTTCTCTCTCCCTCTCCCTCTCTCCCTCTCTCTCTCTCTCTCTCTCTGTATGACTCTCATAAAAAAAGAAAAGAAAAGAAAAGGATCCCTGGTTCGCTGTTGGTGGCAATGCAAACTGATACAGCCACTATAAAAAACAGCATGAAGATTCCTAAGAAAAATAAAAAATAGAACTATCATGCAATCTGGCAATTTCACTTCTGGGTATAAATCTAAAGAAAATGAAAATACACTGTTGAAGAGATACCTGCACTCCTGTGTTTACTGCAGCATTACTCCACATAGCAAGACATGGAAGCAACCTAAAGGTCCATCCACAGACGAATGGATAAAGAGAAGGTGGTTAGATACACAATGGAATATTATCCAGCCATGAGAAAGAAGGAAATCCTGCCATTCATGGCAACACAAGTGGACCTTGAGGGTTTTTATGCGAAGTGAAATAAGCTAAACAAAGACCAATACTGTATCACTTGTACGTAGAAACTCAAAAATCTGAACTAATAGAAACAGAGAACATACTGGTGGTTGCCAGGGGCTGGGAGGTAGGGGAGACGGGGAAGATATTTGTCTAAGAATACAAATTTCCAGTTATAAGATGAAAACATTTGGGGGTTCTAATGGACATCATGGTAATTATTGTCAGCAACGTTGAATTACATAATTAAGTTGCTAAGAGAGTAGATCTTCAACGTTCTCGTCACAAGAGATAAAGAATAATTACACGAGGTGAGGCAGTTGTTAGCTAATGTTATAGTGCTAATCACTTCGCAATATGTGAGTGTATCAAATCAGCACATCGTACACCTTAAACTTACATATTTTTGCTATATAAATCTGGGGGAAAGTGTTTAAGGAAAAAAGACTACAAAGAAGAGAAGTACAGGTGTTATACAAAGAAGCAATGGAGATAGGAGGAGTGGGCACCAGAAAGAGGCCACCTCTCCAGGTGACACCACTGCAGCCCACTAGCCTCCCTGCTCTTTTCCTGACATACTGCATGTATTCCCAGTGTTAATTGTTCTTTCTGCCTGAAATGCCTCTTGATATCCTCTTGGTTTGGTCCCTTACATTTTCCAGCAACTGCTCAAATGTTTTATCTCTGCTGGACTTTCCTTAAAACCCTATTTAAAGTTACAATACCTGTCCTATTTCTGGTCCATTCCACTCTCACACTTCATTATTCTAAAAAATAATAATAATAATTATAGTGCACTTACTGATCTGATCATCTGTTGCTTTCCCTACCCCATTGAATTGTTTCTGGGGGTTTTTTTTATTGTTTTTTGTAGGCAAGAACTTACTCTATTTTGTTTGCCTGGAGGTAATCCCAATACCTGGTATGCATTTGATAAATATTTGTTAAATAACTCCAGACCAGTCTTAGCACTTAAAATTACATTTTTTTCTAATGGATATGATAAAATTGTGACTGAAATGTCTCTAAACAACAAATTTAAAAACTAATATTGATGAGGAAGGAATTTTCTCTCTCTTCAAAATAGAAACAGAGAATCCAATGCTGTGTCTTCATATTATAGCTATTACAGCAAGCTCTCTCACTATTTAATTATTCCCCAGGAGATTTTTGCATTGCCCAGTGAGAAAAAGCATAAGAGGAGGTAAGAAGCCAATTCTGCAATGCACTAATTCTCAGGGAATAGCAGGGCTTGGGATTTCATTGTAAATAAAATTCAAACTAATCTCATCCACTGAACAAATACTCTAAAAATATCATGAGAGAGGATCCCAAATCTCAAAAGACTATGATGTAAAGAAATAAATATAGACAATAACTTCACCTAGGCTTAATCTTAACCATAAATATGAGCTTTGCAGTTAGGAGAAAAAAATTTAAATTCACTCTGTACAACTGATGGCACATTGCAAACTGGGTTCTCCATGTCTTCAGAAGTCCCTCACATGCTTTTCACTCTGTGGGGTAATGTTTTATTCCCCCTCTCTGACCTTTCTTCTTCGCACACATCCAAGGAGTGAATTAAAACTTTGCATGCCTATTACAAATGTTGATTTTCTTCATAAACGGATTTACGGGCAAGTGCTTACTTCTTGCTGTGAAAATGTAAATGTCTGATTAGAATGAAATTCAGACAGAAGAGTTTGAAAAGATTAATTTTTCTCTCATTTCCCCAGGTCAGGAGAAATGCATTTATCTAGCTTCCTTATCCCTTTAAAATATAAACAAGTATTGTTTACAGCAAGAGGCCTGGGGATTTTGCGTAAAAATCTTTAATAAATTACTAGAGGTGGATGAATGATGAATTTTGTTGCTTAACAGAGAAAATATAACAAATCTCTGACTCAGCTGATACCATATCTCTCTAACTATCCAGCTGGCTCTCAGTTTTACTAATTTAATAAGCCTTGATTTTATGTGAAATAACTTCCTTTAATGACAAAATCATTCAGCATCTGGATGCTGTTTCTTGCATTTATAGGGTCTTCTTTGGATTATGACCTAATACAGTTAGTATTCCCAAGAAATATTGTAACAGAAGACACAAACAGTGTGAGTATTGATGCTGATTTTATATACCACTGTTAGTGTCCCGTTGTCATTCAAAATATTAAGATAGCTTAGAATAAGATACTAATCATTTAGGACATAGTCCAGAATAAAAAGGACAAAAACAAATGAGTTTTTAAAATTCAGTAAATGAGTTATAAAGATGGCCACTAAGACCTGCCAGGCACATAAGTGAGCTTTTTCTTCAATAAAAGAATGCAGCAGCATAAATTGGGCATCCTATAGGTTAGAGTATTTTTTAACTCTAAAAATATCAATTGCCTCTTACATTAATATTAATATTATGCTTTTTCTCTCTTTGCTTTATATATTTTGTCCTCACTTGACATACTTAAGTACAATGTAGTTAACTTAAAGACATTCTATTTTTCACTTCTTATGAATGACCAAGATTCACTAGTTCCATACCTTTCTGTCTCTATTTAAGGTGACATTTAATTCTTTCTCAGATATTATACAACAAACTCAGCTAAGAAAAGTCATACAATTATTCTGGATAAAAATCCTAAATAATATTTTTAAAAAAATTTTTTGTATTTTTAAAAATGCATTATCTTAAAATAATCTTACCATTCAGTAACAACAAATCAAGGGAGAATCTTTGTCTTCCAGGACAGGAAGAAAAATCAACAAAAAGAAAAAACCTTTTATAATTGGAGAGATCCTAGTACGTGCCCTCTACTGCCACCTTAATATGATACAATTGCTATGGGAAACAAATGGACGGAACTTCCAGGTACATTCAGAACTGATAAAGTCTATACTGTACAATGACTATACATAAACAGCAGTCCTTCCACCTAGATGCCAAATGTGATAGCCAAAAGCAGATTTCTAAGGAAATAAGACATATAAAAGTTAAGCTATGGTTCAATAACAACAAACTGGAGGTAATTTTAGGTGTGAAAGTGTAAGGCTCTTCCCCATGCTGTGGAGCTGAATCCAACAGGCTGTATAGACAGAAAGCATTTTTTTACATGGCATGTAAAATGACTGGTCATATAATGAACCAGAGAGCCATTTTAGTCATCGCTTTATGATACCATAAACAAGCACAAAAAGGAATATTCTTTGTGCTCCATCTTTGTATCTCAGTCAGACAAATCTTTTTGATATGTCTTAATGGAAGTAATACTTCATTTGATATTCTTATCAATATTACTAATTACAACAAATTAATTTTACATTATACTTTAGAAAGAAATTTCAATTTTATACTCCTAATGTGTAATCTAATATCCTGACCCAGTTTACTGATTGCCCTCACATCATGTTTTGATATATATTATTATTTATATCTTATCAAAATGAAATCATACTCTTAGGGAAGAGGCTATAATGATCACAGCTTTGTTGCTTTAACAGAAACCTCACTGTTTATCACTTTATCAAAAAAATGGTCAAGAATTTAGTGTTTTCAAGAAGAACCATCATACTCTATTAAGGTGCAATAACCAAGTCATCTCCATGTCTTCCAGACCAATGAATGCATCCAGCACAGAAACCACCAACTCCGTTAGCCACTTTCCCTCAAGCCCAGAAATGCAGCTGCTCTACTTTGGGCTCTTCTCAGTAGTCTACACCCAGACCCTGATGGGGAATGCAGCCATTGTCTGTGCTGTGCGCTGGCACCGGCATCTTCACACTCCCATGTACATCTTCTTGGGTAATTTCTCTCTTCTGGAAATATGTTATGTCACCACAACTGTTCCCTATATGTCAGCCAATTTCCTGTCCACAAGCAAGTCTATCTCCTTTGTGAGCTCTTTCACACAATTCTATTTCTTCTTCTCTTCAAGGTGTGATGAAGGCTTCTTCCTTTGCATCATGGCCTTTGACAGGTACCTTGCCATTTGTCATCCTCTCCATTACCCACGCATCATGACTAAGCAGCTATACACTGGCCTTGTCATCTTCGGGTGGTCGGGTAGGTTCCTCCTCTTCCTAACCCCAGTTGTTCTCATTTCACAGTTGCCCAACTGTGGCCCAAATACCATCAAACATTTTTTATGTGACCCCATCCCACTGATGATTCTGTCCTGTTCTGAAGATTCCATCACTCAGCTCATTTACTCTACTTTCAATGCTATTTTCATGATTAGCACCTTTCTCTTTATCTTTTGCTCCTATGCTCTGGTGATTGTGGCTGTGCTATGGATGCCCTCAGGAGCAAGCAAACAGCAAGGCTTTCTCCACTTGTGCTTCTCATCTGGCAGTGGTGATCCTGTTTTTTTGGCTCCATTATGGTGATGTATGTTAGTCCTGCATCAAGACACCCAGTGCAAGTGCAGAAAATTGTGACATTACTTTATTCTGTAATAACACCTCTCTGCAAACCTCTAATTTATAGCCTCAGCAACAAGGAGATGAAGATCGCCCTAAGGAAAGTCTTTGGGACTGAAATACCTGTCCATAAAATATAAATCAGAAGTCAGAATGAATCAAATTCTACCACAACCTATCTTAATAACATATGAGCAAGATCATTTTCTAAAGAATTCAATAATTTTGGTTAGGGAACTATTACAATAAAGCCCACCATCATCTTAAATATCCCTCACTACATGATGGGCTAGTTTTCCTTAAGAAATAAAACTGTCTTAGTCTCTTAAAAAAAAATGGTGTTGGGAAAATTGGCCAGCCACATGCGGAAGAATAAAACTGGACCACTTTCTTGTATCATACACAAAATAAACTCAAAATGGATGAAAGACCTAAATGTGAGATAGGAATCTATCCAAATCCTAGAGGAGAACACAGGCAGCAAACTCTTTGACTTTGGTCACAGCAACTTCTTGCTAGACACATGCCCAAAGGCAAGGGAAACAGAAGCAAAAATAAACTATTGGGACCTCATCAGGATAAAAAGCTTTTGCACAGCAAAGGAAATAATCAACAAAATTAAAGGCAACCTACAGAAGGGAGAAGATATTCACAAATGACATATCAGATAAAGGGCTAGTATCCAAGATCTATAAAGAACTTATCAAACTCAACACCCAAAAACCAAAGAATTTAGTCAAGAAATGGGCAGAAGGCATGAACAGACATTTCTCCAAAGAAGACATACAAATGGCTAACAGGCACATGAGAAAATGTTCCACATTACTCAGCATCGGGGAAACACAGATCTTCTAAAGGTATATGGTTTCTGCATTGATAACCAACTTTGAGGTAATAATTAACTAAGCTCTTTGTGTATCAGACTACTCATATCTCAGGAAAACTTTCACCTGATACTTCAGGTTGCTGCCACTTAAGAAATGAAATCCAACTTAATTAGTAATTTTTGCTGAACTCGGAATTTTATAAATTAAGAATATAATGATTAAAAAATTTGCCATTTTTTCTGATTTGTCTAGTATAAGAGATGAACTATTTATAAAGATACAAACAAAGTCTATCCTACTCAACAGATGATTTCTGGTCTTCATAATTTCCCTCACTCTCCTCAACTACTATCAAAAAAGTTACATTTTTTTCAAACTATGTAATAAGTCCTTACCTCCTCAAATACAGAGGACAGCCTTTAAGCCCACTTCATTTATTTCAATAATTACACTATTTGAGCATTTATTAGCTGCTAGTCACAGAAATAAATTACTTATAAATATTATCTCCAAAATTTCCAAAATATGGGATCCGTGGGTGGTGCAGCGGTTTGGCGCCTGCCTTTGGCCCGGGACGCGATCCTGGAGACCCGGGATCGAATCCCACGTCGGGCTCCTGGTGCATGGAGCCTGCTTCTCCCTATGCCTGTGTCTCTGCCTCTCTCTCTCTCTCTCTCTCTCTCTGTGTGTGTGTGTGTGTGTGACTATCATGAATAAATAAATAAAATCTTTAAAAAAAAATTCCAAAATATTTATCAAGAAATAATCCATATGAAGTTAATAGAAAAGGGTGGAGAGGAGTCTGCTCAATTAAAAATGTCTTAGGGGCACCTGAGTGGCTCAGTCAGTTAAGCACCCAACTCTTGATTTCAGCTCAGGTCATGATCTCAAGACCATGAGATCAAGCCCTGGGTTGATTTCTGTTCTGGGCTTGGAACCTGTTTAAGATTCTCTCTCTCCCTCCCTCTCTCTCTGCTCACCTCCTCCCACCAAAAAGTCCTATATTCAAATAAAGCAAGTAATAAATTATGCCAAATTAAGCCTATTAAGCCTATTCATAAAGCCTTCAAGAACATTATAGCATAATGAATTACCAAAATAAATATTTTAGGATGGAGCTCTATTCAACTTTAATTGGGTAACTTCCTTCTCCCTAAAATCACCTTATTTGACTTCCACTGAATATGTTTTGGGAATGATCACCTTATTATATACAACAACCCTCTGGAGCAGGTTATTATCCACACTATGTTTTAAAAAATTAGAAAACTGCAAATGGAAAGATATATCATACTCATGGATTAGAAGAATTAATGTTGTAAAATATCCCTACTATCCAAAGCAATCTACAAATTCAGTGCAAAGCCTATCAAAACTGGTGGTATCCCAATCCTAGATTTCAAAATACACTACAAAGCTATAGTAATCAAATCAGTATGATATTGGCACAAAACCCGACACTTAGAGCAATGGAACAAAATAAATAGCCCAGAAATAAAGCCCATATTTATGTGGTCAATTAATCTGTGACAAAGGAGGCAAGAATATACAGTGAGAAAAAGAGCTTTTTCATTAAATTGTGTTGGGGAAACTGGACAGCTATGTGCAAAAAGAATGAAACCAGACCACTTTTTTACACCATAGACAAAATAAACTCAAAATATATTAAAGACCTAAATGTGAGACCTAAAACTATAAAACTCCTAAAAGAAAACAGGCAGGCATTTCTTAGATATCAGCCATAGCAACATATTTAAGGATGTATCTCTGAGGCAAGGGAAACAAGGCAAAATAAATTATTGTGACTGCACCAAAACAAAAAGGAAACCATCTGGACTTTTGCACTGCAAAGGAAACCATCAGCAAAGCAAAAAGATATTTTTCAAATGATACATTCAATAAGGAATTAATATCCAAAACATAAAAAGAACTCACACAACTCATCATCAAAAAAATAAAATTTAAAAATGGAAATAAAACCTGAGTAGACATTTTTCCAAAGAAGACATACAGATAGCCAACAGACACATGAAATGATGCTCAACATCATTCATCATCAGGGAAATGCAAATCAAAACCAGAATTAGATTTCACCTTATAGCTGTCAGAATGGGTAAAATCAACATCAGAAGAAAATAACTAGTGTTGGTGAGGATGTGGAGAAAAAAGAACCCTCTTACACTGTTGTAGGAATGTAAATTACTATAGGCACATCAAAAATAGTATGTAGTTTCCTCAGAAAATTAATAATAGAAATACCAAATGATCAAATAATTCTGCCATTGGGTATTTATCCAAAGAAAATGAAAATGCAAATTCAAAAAGATATATGCACCTTTATGTTTACTGCAGCATTATTTATAATAGCCAAGGTATGGGAGCAACTTAAGTTGTCTATAAATGGACAAATGGATAAAGAAGATGTAATATATATGAAAATGAAGCATTATATAGCCATAAAAAAGGATTAAATCATACCATTTTTGATGACATAGATGGACCTAGAGGGTATTATGCTACCTAAAACAAGTCAGAATGAAAAAAAAAAAATACCATATGATTTAATTTACCTATGGAATTTTTTTTAAGCAAGCAAATCTGACTTTCAGATCCAGAGCTGATTTCTTCTCAGAATTTGAATCCAAATATCTCATCAGACCTGGTGTGCCTTGGATACTCCTAACTCAAGCAAAGACTTCCAGACCCAAAGGATATTTCCTCTTCATAATCAAAATGCCCTGTTTGGTTTTAGTTTAGCTTTATACTGGGATGTCCAAACTGGCATTAAAGCTCTGAGATATCCAAACCCAGGGCTTCACTGTATGAGCTCAGCTACATACTGATAGGTTGAATAAGACAAATGAGGCAGTGAGTTTACTGGAAATATCACAGAACCTATGGCACCAACTCTAGGAAGAAAACACAAAGAAATGGAACCAGAAAATGGAAAGAAAAGAGAGAAAAACATCATCATCATCATTAATAATGATGATGATGATGATGATGATGATGATTAAGAGTGACAGAAAAACATATGAGTTCAAGCTCACGTTTGAGGAATTTATCTGAAGTTTAAATATCTAGAAATTTTCAATTTTTTTCAGAATGGCTGTCTCTACTGGGGGAAGTGACATGTCAGAGAAGACTGGTTTCTAAGGTGAAATTCAAAAGAGAAAGTTGATTTGGAAGATTACATACTAATGGGATACAACATAAATATTACTAATAACAAAATATTTTTAAAAGACTGTACCAAATTTCACATACTGTATTTTTCCATTTATATAACATCCTTGAAATGACAAAATTCTAGAAATGGAGAACAGCTTAATGATTGCGCAGAGGTTAAGGAAATGGAGCCAGAAGGAAGTAAGTGTGGCCATACAAGGAAAACAAAAGATCCTTGTAGTGATGGAAAAGTTTTGTATCTTTCCTCTGTCAACGTCATTATCTTGTCCGTGATACAGTACTGTAGTTTTAGAAGATGTTACTATTGGGGAAAACTGGGTAAAGGGTACATGGATCTCCCTGTGTTTTTTCTTACAACTGCATATGAGGTTACAATTATCTCTAAATAAAGAGTTTTATTTTAAAAAAACAAATGAACACAGGGGGTTATAAAGTAAGCAAACCATAAATCAGACTCTTAACTATAGAGAACACCCTGAGGGTTGCTGGAGGGGGGGTGGGCAGGGGGATGGGTTAAATGGGTTAAGGAGGGCACCTGTGATGACTACTTGGTGTTGTATATAAGTGATAAATCACTAAATTCTATGACTAATATTCTACACCGTATGTTAACTGATTGTAATTTTTTTTAAGATTTTAGTTATTTATTCATGAGAGACAGGACTCAACCCCAGGACTGTGGGATCATGACCTGAGCCAATGGCAGATTACTCAACCCCTGAGCCACCCAGACGTCTCCAAGCTGGATTTAAACAAAAACTTGAAAAAGAAAAAAAAGAGGGAAAAATTCTCCAAGCAGTATAGTGGTATAGTGAACTGATAGTGGATAAGGCTGCCCTCTTGTATAGGTCAACATCTCTCTTGTTTCTCCTTTATCTTGTTAGTTCTTTAAGAAATACTTACTGCATAAATAAATAAATAAATAAATAAATAAATAAATAAATAAATATTGTACCAAAGAGTTTAGACATCCATCAGCAAAGTGACAAAGACCTCCTCATTGAGGGAGGAAGTTAAAAAGGAGTCTCCAGGTGCAACATGAAAGCACTAGTGGGTTGGAATGCCTGGGTGGTTCAGTGGTTGAGCATCTGCCCTTGGCTCAGGTCATGATCCCGGGATCCTGGGATCGAGTCCCATGTTGGGCTCCCTGCATGGAGCCTGCTTCTCCCTCTGCCTGTGTCTCTGCCTCTCTCTGTGTGTGTCTCTCATGAATAAATAAATAAAGTCTTTAAAAAAAAAAAAAGAAAGCATTAGTGGGTTGAAGATGCCCAGATACATCAGTGGTACTTCCAAAATTGAAAAGTTAGAGTATCCTTTAGTTAGCACCAGGAGAAAAAAGAGAAGTAAGGCTAGCAATTGATGCTACTCAGAAACATTTGCCCCGAGTTACTTTCTGCAGGGACTGCAGAACGCCGAACAGAGCTGATTGAGCTGTCTCCATTCTTGCTGCCTTGCTCAGCTTGGATTACGACATTCTGGCCTGTTCCTGCCACTTCATACTGGTGTGCTCAAAATGCCTAAAGCTTAGAGAAGAGGGAAGTCACCTAACACAAGCTACAGAATGTCTAACAGCAGAAGAAGACACCTGAAACTGGCCTGACTCCCAGCTTCCTATGAACCATGCCCAGGAAATCCACTGTACCTTACTGTGGGTGTAGGACAACCTCGTATCTGCTTCGGCAGTGAAGAATGAAAAGGCTATAAAGTGTTCCCCTTGCACACAGTTCCATGATGGAGCTTCTGCCAAAGTAGCTCATTACCCTGGAAGCTCTTTGTGGGCAATGACTGTTTTTGAATAAATCTTTGTTCACAGTGGGTACTCATTTTTCAATGAAATTCGTTGTACCAAGATAAACAGCAAGCTAAACCATAGAAAGCAGCTTCTGAACAACCTGGTCAAGTTAGTGTGTGAAGTAGAAATATTTTTAAAAGGAGCAAAAAAAATAATACTTTTTTAAAAGGTTTATTTGAGAGAGAGATTGCACATAAGCAAGTGGGGGGAAGGCAGGGAGAGAGAGAATCTTCAAGCAGACCGCCTACTGAGTGCAGAGCATGGTGACCCCATGACCCATGAGGTCATAACCTGAGCAGAAACTAAGAGGCAGAAAGCTAACTGCCTGAGCCACCCAGGTACCTCAGTAATAATAATGCTAATAGCAATCGTGCAGACTGGCGAAAAAGCGTAACAATGACCAAGGAAGAGCAACGGGCTTAAGCTATAGGCAGATTACATATAGTTTCTCAACACAGGCATCCTATTTGTGGAAAGGAAATAAACCAAGTTGAATTACAGCCAAATATAAACTCTTACCCTCTGTGGGTTTCTGTTTAATCATTTTAAGTGGTAAGACTGTCTTCAAAAGAAATCTTATGAGTATTATATATTAGATAATGCATGTGAAATCTGTTGACACAGTGATCAGCACATAGCAGGTATTAAAAACCATCATCCAAGCATGATATAAAGCTAGATGGAATGTTCATGTCCACTGGGACAGGAGGAAGATAATTTCATTATTTTTTAATAAATTTATTTTTTATTGGTGTTCAATTTGTCAACATATAGAATAACACCCAGTGCTCATCCCATCAAGTGCCCCCCTCCGTGCCCATCACCCAGTCACCCCCACCCCCCCCACCCACCTCCCCTTCCACCACCCCTAGTTCGTTTCCCAGAATTAGGAGTCTCATGGTCTGTCTCCCTTTCTGATATTTCCCACTCATTTTTTCTCCTTTCTCCTTTATTCCCTTTCACTATTTTTTATATTCTCCAAATGAATGAGACCATATAATGTTTGTCCTTCCCCGATTGACTTATTTCACTCAGCATAATACCCTCCAGTTCCATCCACGTCGAAGCAAATGGTGGGTATTTGTTGTTTCTAATGGCTGAGGAACATCCCACTGTATACACAGACCACAGCTTCTCTATCCATCATCTGTCGATGGACACCAAGGCTCCTTCCACAGTGTGGCTATTGTGGACATTGCTGCTGTGAACATTGGGGTGCAGGTGTCCCGGCGTTTCACTGCATCTGTATCTTTGGGGTAAATCCCCAGCAGTGCAATTGCTGGGTCTTAGGGCAGATCTATTTTTAACTCTTTGAGGAACCTCCACACAGTTTCCCAGAGTGGCTGCACCAGTTCACATTCCCACCAACAGTGTAAGAGGGTTCCCTTTTCTCTGCATCCTCTCCAACATTTGTGGTTTTCTGCCTTGTTAATTTTCCCCATTCTCACTGGTGTGAGGTGGGATCTCATTGTGGTTTTGATTTGTATTTCCCTGATGGCCAGTGATGTGGAGCATCTTCTCATGTGCTTGTTGGCCATGTCCATGTCTTCCTCTGTGAGATTTCTGTTCATGTCTTTTGCCCATTTCATGATTGGATTGTTTGTTTCTTTGCGGTTGAGTCTGATAAGTTCTTTATCGATCTTGGACACTAGCCCTTTATCTGACGTGTTATTTTTGAATATCTTCTCCCATCTGTAGGTTGTCTCTTAGTTTTGTGGACTGTATCTTTTGCTGTGCAAAAGCTTCTTATCTTGACGAAGTCCCAATAGTTCCATTTCTGCTTTTGTTTCTTTTGCCTTTGTGGATGAATCTTGCAAGGAGTTACTGTGGCCAAGATAATTTTAAAATATAAAGAGACATAGACTCCTTCAGGTTGAGGCTATAAGAGGAGGCCCTGAATGTTAAGTGAAACTCCGGGTTTTCCTACTCTCAGAGACTGACAGCTACCGGGCGGTGACAGGGGGAGTAGACACCAAATCTAAGAGCACTACAGTCAGTGGTAAAGCTGGGCAGAGAATGTCCACGACAGCCAAACTGTGGGGGAGCCACAGGGCCTTCCACAGATGAGTGGGCTGTGTACACAGTGGAATATGACCTACCTACCATGCGCTTCGACATAGATGGAACTGGAGGGTGTTATGCTGAGTGAAATAAGTCAATCAGAGAAAGACAATTACCATACAGTTTCACTCATGTGTGAAATATAAGAAATGGTGAAAGGGACCATAAGGGAAAGGAGGGAAACTGTGGGGGAAAATTAGAGAACGAGACAAACCATCAGAGACTCTTAACTCTGGGAAACAAAAGGTTACAGAAGGGGAGGTGGGGGTGGTTGGGGTGACTGGGTGAGGGGCACTGAGGGGGGGCACTTGATGGGATGAGCCCTGGGTGTTATATGTTGGCAAATTGAATTTAAATTAAATATTCCTTTAAAATATGGGCAGGGAAGTTTCTTCTAGTGGGTGTTTGGGGAGATACTCAGAATTTGGGGAATTGTTAAAGTGAACTGAAATGTCATTTGAAAAGCACATAGGAAGGAAAGGAAACTCCAGGAGCTTTGAGACAACTGGTGACATCCACTATGAGGCTGATTTTTTTTTCAAAGATTTTATTTATTTATTCATGAGAGACACGGAGAGAGAGAGGCAGAGACACCTGCAGAGGGAGAAGCAGGCTCCACGCAGGGAGCCCGACGTGGGACTCAGTCCCAGGTCCCCAGATCATGCCCTGAGCCAAAGGCAGATGCTCAACTGCTGAGCCCCCCAGGCATCCCGAGGCTGGTTTTTAAAATCCAGAACCATTCTGGAGATGTCAGGTGAGCAGCAAACCAGAAGAGCCATTATTAGGCGACAACCTTGTTAATGGATCAGGGAGGCCCTTCCACCTTTGAGCTCATCCCTGGAAGTAAAACACTCTTGGGGACTGATTGATGCACAGTGATTGTCCCTGCTGCTCCTGGGGGGAGGCCTCCAGGGACAATATGTGGCCAGAAAGAGATGCATATAAAATGAATGAAGGAAAGTCTACTCCTTTTTGTGTCACAGCTAAAGAGAATCCTTTGTGAGGTTGAAACTGTGAGAGAGCGCCACCCGGAATCCAAAATCCCAAATATGTCGGCCCTCTAAGAGGGTACAAGTGTGAGCCCCTCGAGCACTGCAGAAAAAAAAAAAAAACCTGTAATATTGCTACAGAAAAAAGGGCTGTGAACTTTCTTTTGTCCTTTTATCTATAAATTATTGTATATTTTAGAGAAAGTATACAAAATAATACATAATTTTATAACAAAGCCTTCATTCTTCCTTGCAGGGCATCTCAAATGTCTCTCCAGATTAGATTTAAGAAATTTCATCAGGAAAATTGGAGCTGCCACTTCCATTTCAAATTATCATCCAGATAAAAAGATGAGAGAAGGCAGCGGGCTTCATATCACTTCAGAGGAGATAAAATATTTGTAAGTAATGGATATCTATTTTCATTAGTTAAAATTAAGATTGAAGAACACCTATATTTGTGGTGAAAGGCAAAGTCAGCCTGTAGTCCCAGACAGATCCCACGATGACCCACGGCAGGAGAAAAGGACTTGGAACCATGAGGCGGGAGCAAAGGGCCTCTCAAAGGTGAAGTCTGCTCCTGAATTGAGAAAGGGAGGAGGGGCACTCACAGTTCAAGTTTTATTACAGATAGGATTTGAAAGAAAATCTGCTTCTTCTTTCTCTTTCTGGACACCTTCTTTCCTCTTCCTTCAAACTTTAACTAACAACCGCTCATTTAGGAGCCACCCTCACAACACCAAAGGCTTCTTCTCAAAGGCCCCCTTTTCTTCCCTTGATTTTGAGGTGATTTTATGCTGATTCTAACCAAAAGTGAAAGGGATATTTCTCATTCAAATAAAACCACCTGAAACACATCTTCTTTCCACTCTTGTTCTTATGACATTTCTTTGCCCTATTTATATGCAGTCTAACCTACCATCGTCAGTCTAACTATATAAGTAAAATTATGGTCCTACTGAAGAGTGTGGTGGTGCAATTATATACTTTAAATTACAAATATAGAAAATTTAGGTTGTCTGGTTCTGGGTTAGAGCATCATATCATCCCTTACTGTCACTGAATTTCCAGCCTACAGCTTCCTTCGGTAAGCTCACCACCTTGGAGTTCAGTTTATAGTTTTTCCCATTTCAGTTCACCTGTTTGTTGCCATATTTGCTCTCTGAAGAATCACAATAATCTTCTCATATTTGGCCTCCCTTTAGTATTTAGGGGAAAATATTAAACTGGAAGATGCCTGATGTAGCTCACATACCTGATGTAAACTATATATATAGCCTATGAAAAACATATAAATAATCTTTCCTATGGTACGTGGCTTTCCTGAGGCTAATCCTCCACATACACGAGTGTAAATTTGATATAAGCAAGTTGCATGTGAATCCACCGAATCAAAAACAATAATGAAATGCAGCTAATACACATACACACACACACACACACACACACACACACACACACACAGCTGACAGCCATGTAGAGAAAAAGGTTGGGTTTTAGTATCAACATCCTCAGAGGGACAATAAAATTCAATGCTACATTTAGAAATGTGAACGTGCTTGTTTGTTTTAAGTCTCTAGAACTAGAGAGGAGAGAGGAGGAAAATTTAATGAGATAATGAAAATTAAGTGACTGCCACCATAAATATTTAATACATGACAGTGGTTGTTGTTACACTTACTATTTTGGAAGTCAAATGTGTTTTAGAAGAAAGTGTCCAAAAGTGGGTTCATGTCATAAAAGGTACCAAGAATTAGGACACGGTGCAGGTCAAAGAAGAATGGAGGATTTAAGATAGTGATTTCCAGCTTTGATTAGTAGCCTTATTATTAAAGTCCTTCTTTATTAATTATAATAATAGGCACCTGGCTGAAAGGAGGGAAAGCTGTAATACATGCACCATACATTTTTGCAATTATCTGAGAAAAATAGGGTCCACAGTAACAAGGTTTATGGGAAAAGGTCTGAACTAATGTCCAAACACCAAAGTTTGGGGTGTTTCTTCCACCAAAAGTCAGCATGACCTTGGATTAGTCTGTGGTTTCAGTCTCAGCTTGATAATCCCTGAGACCCCTTCCGACACTAACATTCTAGACTGCTATATTTCATTTCTCCCATAGTTTTAGCGTTAAATATATGCTTTTGTTCCTTTTTTATTGTCTTTTTACATAAGATGATTCATCACTATGCAGGAATAAGATGAGGAGGCATCTGAGCTAAGAAACAGGTGTTCTTTCATTTGCCTCTGGCTTTTTTTCTATTTGAGAACCAGGATCTCCCAATAAAGGAGTGAAGCCAACAAAAGTCCTTTTCGTATCAAATTAGCTGTTGCTAAGCAAATAAAAGTTAAACACAAGGGTAAGAAGCTAATATATATGTTAACTAACTGGAATTAAAATAAAAACTTAAAAAGAAAAGCTAATAGGTCCTTGCTAGAGTGGAATCTGCAGCAGCGTCTTCAGCGCCTGGCCTCAGTAGCCAGAGTTACTCAGGACAGATCTCCTGACAATATTGTTACCAACGACGTAGTATGATGCTCTTTGACTTAGTTCGATTTCAGGTTATATTTAAGTTTTGATTTTTCTTAAAATCTCCCAAAATACTGTACAAAATTTTCTTTTCAGCAAGAAGAAATCAGGTATATAAATATATGAGTGTGTATTTTATGAAACTATGTGCCAAAAAAAAAAAGAATTAATTTAAATGCAAATGGAGAAAACAATCTGGACACAATGTTACCCAATGTTAGTGAAATCTATACTCTGAAAATGAAGGCTGGTTGAGTGGGGGCCGTGGGAGCATGCCAGGCTCTCCCAGAATCCTGATCTCATTGGGCTAAGCCAGATCCTGGGAAGGGAATTACTGAATTGAGAAGCACATAGGGCCTTTTCACAGAAGTGTATTGAAGGAGCTACAGGAATCAGAAGAAATAAAAATAACCTTAAAAGAGAGGGAAAATGATTAATATACTGATACTTCTTGCTCACTCCCTTCATAGAATAGGAGAATGAGTATCTCAGAAGCCAACAATATCTCTGGGTCTGTGAGTGAGTTCATTCTCCTGGGCTTCCCCTGCCGCAGGGAGCTCCAGGTCCTGCTCTTTGTCATCTTCTCCATCATCTACCTTCTGACTCTCATGGGGAACACATCCATCATCTGTGCCGTGGCGTCAAGCCGGAAACTCCACACGCCCATGTACATCCTGCTGGCCAACTTCTCTTTCCTGGAGATCTGCTATGTCAGTTCTGATGTGCCCAAGATGTTGGCCAACATCATCTCCCAGACCAAGAGCATCTCCTACGCCGGCTGCCTCCTCCAGTTCTATTTCTTCTTCTCCATGTGTGCCGCTGAGGGCTACTTTCTGTCTGCGATGTCCTTTGATCGGTTCCTTGCTATCTGTCGACCTCTACATTACCCCACCATCATGACTCACCATTTATGTGCCCGATTAGTGTTTTTCTGCTGGGTAGGTGGGTTTCTATCCATACTGATACCTGCAATTCTTATGTCCCAGGTGCCCTTCTGTGGCCCTAATATCATTGACCATTTTTTCTGTGACCTGGGACCACTGCTGGCTCTTTCCTGTGCTCCAGTTCCCAAAACTACTCTAACTTGTGCTACCGTAAGCTCCCTTATCATCTTCATCACTTTTCTCTACATCCTTGGATCCTATACCTTAGTTTTGCGAGCCGTACTTCGGGTCCCAGCTGGCTCAGGTAGGAACAAAGCTTTTTCTACATGTGCCTCACATTTCTTGGTGGTTTCCTTGTTCTATGGCTCAGTCATGGTGATGTATGTAAGTCCAGGCTCCAGGAGCCATCCTGGGACACAGAAATTTGTGACCTTGTTTTACTGCATGGCAACCCCTTTCTTTAATCCTCTGATCTACAGCCTTCGAAACAAAGATATGAAAGATGCACTCAAGAAAGTCCTGGGAGCATCATCAAAAGAAATTTCTAAAAATACAGAGAAATGATATAAAATGTCCTATTCTCTCCGGAATACCAAATTTCTCTCATTGAGAGAATAAAACTATCTTCTGAGCATGTCTGAGTATTTGATCCCTTACTCTCATGAAAGTGTGACTCGTTACACACATAGAACCCTCATCCTGTCTTGAAAGAAAACACCCACAGTCATAAAGGTCTACCGTGGAAAGTTCTGTAGAGTTTTCATTCATCAATGAGTCATCTCTCTGTTTTGGTCATTTTTTTGAAGTCTGAAAGCTGATGTAATCAGGTTGATATGTACAAAGCTAAGACTCATGCTACCATCTTGTATCTTGGCTTTTATCCTAATATTATTTTTTGTGTTTCAAATGTATCACTATTTTTTCCTTTCCAATTACAGATCTTTCTATAATGAAATATAGCATCTACTCACTGCACTAACGAAATTTCAATTGCTTTATTTATAGGATTGAGAATCCAGTATCTGTCGCTGAAAGAGTAGTGTTTTTTCACTTATGTTTACTACCAAGCATTGGTAAAGTGTTCAGGGTGTGCAGCAAATGAAAATGGGGAATAATATGGTGGCTTCTAACAGAAAATTCTTAGTCCAATTTTGAAGAGGATACATAGAAAGACATGCACAATTCACACATGCCAAATCATTAAGTATTCCTTACCCAGACCTGGGTTTCAGCACCTTCTAAGATTTTAGTAGAGGAACCAACCCACTTCTCTTCTTGCATCACTAGCCTCCGAATCAAAATCGGGGGTAGCTGTATCTCCTTGGTGGAACCAAGAGTACCTCCCTGTGCTGTACCTGCAAAAGAGGCTAGAAGAGCTAATACCTGGCAATAAAAAATCCAATTATGCAAAGATAAGCTCCAAGCCTCCTAATATTATGATTCTCCAAGCCATTAAAAAGGTTTGAGATACTAGGCAGCCAAAACAAAAGGAGAATGCCAACTACTACAACCCATTTATTTGGACTCACCATGATATCTCTGGGCCATGTTCCCTCTAGAAGTTACACAAGGTTCCCTCTAGAAGTTACACAAGAAGTTACCTTAACTAAATGATTCATATGTAATAGCAATGAATTAGAAGCAGGATGACAAGGGGGAAATAAACTTCCCTACGAGTAGGTGAAGGCTTGTCTAGCTCATGATGAGTCCTAGTGGATCATACTCCAATTCCGATAAGTTATTGCTGCATTATCTGCAATTCTAAGAAACAGAAGTTCAACTAAAGGGGGAAAAAATCATCCACCTTCTAGGAAAAACTCATTAGCTGCAGGGAAATGTAATGCTGCCCACTCATCTTTATTCCTCTTCTAAGAGTGAATAAGGAAGATCCTTCCACTTACTGTTTTATCTTGAGCCTGGGACAACAATTAACCAAATAAATAAGATCTTTATATGTAGGTTTTTCATAGTGTCTGAAGAAGATATTCATATTTTAAAATAAAATATTTAAAATTAAATATTTTTTGTTTTGGTCTAAATGTCATACACACAGAATTTTCAATAACCAGGGCTTGCTTAGCTACACTGAGATGAATAATATCCTATTTTCTCTACATGCTTTTTAAATACACTTTACAATGAATAAATTTTCATTGTAAAAGAGTAAAGAGTACAAAATAATGAAAATCTTCATATCTCCATACTTCCACACACCTGTCCCTTTAGCAATGTGTTCAGTTTGATAGGCATACTTCTAAACCTTTCTCTGTGCATTTATATTTAAAAATATAAATTCTGGATTTTGAATGACTATGTAAATTGGATTATACTTAAAAATTGCCCTATGACTTACTGGCCCTCACACCCATCCCCTACTCTCATCTAAAAAGCAATATCTGAGAAGGAAACTTCATCCAACTTCTAAAGGAGCTTCTGACTATTGGTCTAGAACACACATGAGGACAATGAAGCTGAAGATAGCAATTCTTCAGGAAAGACCCATTCCTAGAAGGTAGTTCATGGATGTGTGAGAGCACTACTTCCATGACATACTCAGGAGGTTCTTCTGCCATCAAACCAGGATTAAAATGAGGAAAACCTGTGAAAATTGTGGTACATGTGCCCCTTTGAGTCTGTAATTTTGTATCCCTTGGGTAAATACCTAGTAGTGCAATTGCTGGATTGTAGGGTAGTTTGATTTTAACTGTTTGAGGCAACTCTATACTGTTTTCTAGACTGGCTGCAAGAACTGGTTACATTTCAAGTGGTCAGTAGCCACGTGTGAGTCACGGCTGTCGTGTTGGATAGTGCAGGTATAGAGAAGTCTGAGGACTAAATATAGAACTTAAAAATGTTAGGTTAAACAAATAACTGAATTGTCTTTATTTTTCAGAATATGGTTTCTTTGCCTAGAGGGACTAAGTATTATTATTCAAATTCAAATTTAGTTGTACCAAGGAATCACTAAATTCAATTAGCCAACATATAAGTACATCATTAGACTCAGATGTATGTTCAACAATTTATCAGTTGTGTATAATACCCAGTGTTCATCAAATCATATACCCTCCCTAATGCCTATCACCCAATTACCCCGACCCACCACTGACCTCCCCTCCAGCACCCTTAGTTTATTTCCTATAGGTAAGAGTCTCTCATGGTTTGTCTCCCTTTCTGATGACTTCCCAATCAGTTTTCCCTCCCTTCCCCTATGATTCTCTGTGCTGTTTCCTATATTCCACATATGAGTGAAACCATGTGATAATTATCTTTCTCTGATTGACTTATTTTGTTCAGCATTATATCTTCCAGTTCCATCCTTGTCGATGAAGTATTCATCTTTCTGATGGCTGAGTAATATTCCATTGTATATACATACCACACCTTCTTTATCTATTCATCTGTTGATGGAAATTCTACATTTGAAACCAATATTACACAATATGTTAACTAACTGTAACTTAAATAAAAATTTGAAGAAACAAATGTGACCAGTTCTAATTGAGAAGTGTGATAAGTGGGGGAACCTGGATGGCTCACTTGATCAAGCTTCTGCCTTAGGCTTATGTCACAATCTCAGGGTCCTGGGATGGAGCCCCACATCCAGCTCTCCATCAGTGGGGCAGTCTGCCTCTCCCCTCCCTCTGCCCCTCCCCCTTCTTCTGCTTGCTCTCTCACACTCTGTCTTGAATAATAAAATCTTTTTTAAAAATGTGATGTCTATGATACTCTACATAGAAAACCCAAAAGCCTCCACCCCAAGATTGCTAGAACTCATACAGCAATTGTATCCTGCATGGCAGGATACAAAATCAATGCCCAGAAATCAATGGCATTTCTATACACTAACAATGAGACTGAAGAAAGAGAAATTAAGGAGTCAATCCCATTTACAATTGTACCCAAAAACATAAGATACCTAGGAATAAACCTAACCAAAGAGGTAAAGGATCTATACCCTAGAAACCACAGAACGCTTCTGAGAGAAATTGAGGAAGACACAGAGATTTGGAAGACTATTCCACGCTCGTGGATTGGAAGAATGAATATTGTGAAAATGTCAATGTTACCCAGGGCAATTTACACGTTTAATGCAATCCCTATCAAAATACCATGGACTTTCTTAGAACAAATTATTTTAAGATTTGTGTGGAATCAGAAAAGACCCGAATAGCCAGGGGAATTTTACAAAAGAAAACCATATCTGGGGGCATCACAATGCCAGATTTCAGGTTGTACTACAAAGCTGTGGTCATCAAGACAGTGTCGTACTGGCACAAAAACAGACACATAGATCAATGGAACAGAATAGAGAACCCAAAAGTGGACCCTGAACTTTATGGTCAACTCCTATTCGATAAAGGAGGAAAGACTATCCATTGGAAGAAAGACAGTCTCTTCAATAAATGGTGCTGGGACAATTGGACATCCACATGCAGAAGAATGAAACTAGACCACTCTCTTTCACCATTCACAAAGATAAACTCAAAATGGATGAAAGATCTAAATGTGAGACAAGATTCCATCAAAATCCTAGAGGAGAACACAGGCAACACCCTTTTTGAACTTGGCCACAGTAACTTCTTGGAAGATACATCCACGAAGGCAAAAGAAACAAAAGCAAAAATGAACCATTGGGACTTCATCAAGATAAGAAGCTTTTGCACAGCAAAGGATACAGGCAACAAAACTAAAAGACAACCTACAGAATGGGAGAAGATATTTGCAAATGACATATCAGATAAAGGGCTAGTTTCCAAAATCTATAAAGAACTGCTTAAACTCAACACCAAAGAAACAAACAATCAAAACATGAAATGGGCAAAAGACATGAAGAGAAATCTCACAGAGGAAGACATAGACATGGCCAACATGCACATGAGAAAATGCTCTGCATCACTTGCCATCAGGGAAATACAAATCAAAATCACAATGAGATACCACCTCACACCAGTGAGAATGGGGAAAATTAACAAGGCAGAAAACCACAAATGTTGGAGAGGATGCGGAGAAAAGTGAACCCTCTTGCACTGTTGGCGGGAATGTGAACTGGTGCAGCCACTCTGGAAAACTGTGTGGAGATTCCTCAAAGAGTTAAAAATAGACCTGCCCTACGACCCAGCAATTGCACTGTTGGGGATTTACCCCCAAACATTCAGATGCAATGAAACGCCGGGACACCTGCATCCCGATGTTTCTCGCAGCAATGTCCACAATAGCCAAACTGTGGAAGGAGCCTTGGTGTCCATCGAAAGATGAATGGATAAAGAAGATGTGGTTTATGTATACAATGGAATATTACTCAGCCATTAGAAACAACAAATACCCACCATTTGCTTCAACGTGGATGGAACTGGAGGGTATTATGCTGAGTGAAGTAAGTCAATCGGAGAAGGACAAACATTATATGTTCTCATTCATTTGGGGAATATAAATAATAGTGAAAGGGAATATAAGGGAAAGGAGAAGAAATGTGTGGGAAATATCAGAAAGGGAGACAGAACATAAAGACTCCTAACTCTGGGAAACGAACTAGGGGTGGTATAAGGAGGGCAGGGGATGGGGTTGAATGGGTGACGGGCACTGAGGGGGGCACTTGACAGGATTAGCACTTTGTGTTATTCTGTATGTTGGTAAATTGAACAGCAATAAAAAATTAATTTATTTTAAAAATGTGATGTCTAAAATTACAAACTGATTTTGACGACTTTATGACAAAAATTTAAGTATCTCATGAATGTTTATGTAGAGTACATGTTGAAATACTATTTTAGATAAATTGAGTCAAATAAAATGTATTAAAATTTCACTTATTTCTACCATTATTAATGTGGCTACTAGACTATTTAAAATTATATATGTGGTTCATATTATATCTTATGAGATAAAACTGATTTTTTTAAAGATTTTATTTATTTATTCATGAGAGACACAGAGAGAGAGAGGCAGAGACACAAGCAGAGGGAGAAGCAGGCTCCCTGCAGGGACTCGGGTATTATGCCCTGAGCCAAAGACAGATGCTCAACCTACTGAGCCACCCAGGCATCCCGATAATACTGATTTAGACTGATCTCAAAGAATCTAACAGCTTTAAATAGACTTACATGTTGAGAATTCTCAGGTTTCTATCTCCACTCCCAACCTCATCTCATACCTCCAGAATTGCTATACAATGGCCTACCTGACCCCCACTTGGATGTTTACTCATCTATTTGTAAGTGTACCTTCCTTTCTTTTATTTCAGTGGACTGATATCAGTGCTTGTCTTGACCCAGGATGAGAAATTCCGGCTAATGTGTTGAATTCAAATGCAGGGTTGTCTTATTCTACTTATAAAGTAGATTTCCCTGGTATACTTAACAACTACATATATAAATTTTTATATTTCAAATTCCTTCTGGGTTTTCCTATGGAAACAGCTGCCTTCACTAAAAACTTGGGCACTAATAACCAAATCTAACTTTGCATATGAGATCTATTTAAATATGGGACACATCATTTAAAAATTGTAAAGGAGATTTTCATGTGTTAACAAAAATGGCAGTGGACAGTGATTAATGTTAGCTCTTTTTGGAGATAAGTTATAAAGCCTGTCATTTCTACCTTCTTCTTAATGCCAATAAAGGTCATTTGCATTCCACGGACATACTTTTCAGGATTTTCAAAGTACTCCACTGGCTTGTCCTTCCCCCAAGTAATATCATTCCTCTTATCACATCCATGTAAGAGAATTCTGAGGTCTGGCACATCTTCAATACAAACAGCCCACGAAGATTCAAACCAGTCTTGAGCCTATCATACTTCTCAAAGGCATGTCTCCAGGTATGCTTTTGAAACAGAATCTTCTTGCCTTTCTTAATGCAACTATTTTAACTTGATTCTCTAATCACACTTATCAGAATGTTCCTACACTCTATTTTCTTGATTTCTAGCTCACCTAAAATGTGAAATAGCCAAAACAGAACCCCTTTACTTCCTTTTGGGCTCTTCTAAAAATTCAGATTAAAGGAAGCTTTCCCAGATTGTGCTATAAAAAGAGCAACCTCCCCCCTTCCATTATTATATGTTCCCTTCACCTGCTTTATTTTTCTTCAAAGTATTTATCACCATCGGAACTGTATACTATTCTAGGGGCACCTGGCTGGCTCAGTCAGTGGAGCATGTGACTCTTGATCTTGGGTTCATGAGTTTGAGTTCCATATTGGGTGCGGAGATTTCTGTAATCAATTAATTAAAAGAAACAAACAATCCAATCATGAAATGGGCAAAAGACATGAACAGAAATCTCACAGAGGAAGACATAGACATGGGCAACATGCACATGAGAAAATGCTCTGCATCACTTGCCATCAGAGAAATACAAATCAAAACCACAATGAGATCCCACCTCACACCAGTGAGAATGGGGAAAATTAACAAGGCAGGAAACCACAAATGTGGGAGAGGATGCGGAGAAAAGGGAACCCTCTTACACTGTTGGTGGGAATGTGAACTGGTGCAGCCACTCTGGAAAACTGTGTGGAGGTTCCTCAAAGAGTTAAAAATAGACCTGCCCTACGACCCAGCAATTGCACTGTTGGGGATTTACCCCCAAACATTCAGATGCAATGAAACGCCGGGACACCTGCATCCGATGTTTCTAGCAGCAATGTCCACAATAGCCAAACTGTGGAAGGAGCCTCGGTGTCCATCGAAAGATGAATGGATAAAGAAGATGTGATTTATGTATACAATGGAATATTACTCAGCCATTAGAAATGACAAATACCCACCATTTGCTTCAACATGGATGGAACTGGAGGGTATTATGCTGAGGGAAGTAAGTCAATCGGAGAAGGACAAACAGTGTATGTTCTCATTCATTTGGAGAATATAAATATAGTGAAAGGGAATATAAGGGAAGGGAGAAGAAATGTGTGGGAAATATCAGAAAGGGAGACAGAACATAAAGACTCCTAACTCTGGGAAACGAACTAGGGGTGGAAGAAGGGAAGGAGGGCGGGGGGTGGGGTTGAATGGGTGACGGGCACTGAGGGGGACACTTGACGGGATGAGCACTGGGTGTTATTCTGTATGTTGGTAAATTGAACACCAATAAAAAAATTAATTTATTTTTAAAAAAAGAAATATATTGTATCCTATATACTCCTTTCTCTATATCTTTTTTTCTGGCTGCTTGTACTAGAATATGAACTTCATGAGAGCTAAATATCATTACTATACCCTCAATGCTCAGAGAAATGCCTAACACACAGGAGCTCAATGGCAAGCCTCAAAAATGCTATGAATTTAGAAAAGTTTCAAGGACAGCATGACTGGTGCCTAAAAATGGGCAAGTTATCAGTAAAAAAATTTAAGCTCAGATTATAAAACTAAGATTGTACATTAATTAGGGAAAGTGAGTCAACAGGAGTAATGGGACATATAGTTAATAAGGTTATAGTTTGAGGACTAGTTGAGAGGAACCTTGAATTACATACAAACTAAAGAATTTGTACATGACTAATCACATGCACCTTTTGCTAGAATAATCTTGTCTAACTGCTGGTCCTTTCTCTCTAGGGTGGCACCTCCCTTAGGTGGCTGATAAAAAATCAGTCTTCAGACTTCTCAGAAGTCCTTTCACGTTGGTATTATTCTTTTCCTTGGTGCCACTTGGCTTTTGCTTCTTGTTCTCAAGTGTCTTATCTTCTCCAATTCACCATGCATTAAGATCATTATAACAGGATAATGATCCTTTTTGCCACTTTTTTACAATCATCTGTTATTACTACTATTCCTGCTGTTTTCTATGCATTCCACAGGTCTAAAGGCTCATACTCCACATTTGACTTTAATTTTATTGGGCTCCTTTATCATTTTGAGTTCTTGGGCTGTTTTTAAGTCCAGATTTTCTTTTAGGTGACCCATGTTAATGGCTGCTTTTTAGCCATTCTGAAACTGCTAAGACGATGGTTTTTCAAACTTTTTTGACCATAACCCACAGAAATAAATTCATTTTCATTGTGCACAGTACACACATTCATATACAACTGAAACAGAAGTTTCTTAGAACAATACCACCCTTATCACAAACAATGCATTTCCACCCTGTCCTATCACATCCCATTTCTAGGGACACATCTCATAAAGCCTAAAATGAATGACTGCTGGGGTGATTCATTGTCTCTAGATAGGCTGACAGTATCTGTGATCTCTGTGATTCAACTGACTCCTTTCTAATCAACAGACTGAAAACAATTATCTATATACTCCTTGCAGGGAGATGGTTAAATTAGTTAGTAATGCCATTTGGAAGATGGTGTTCACAGAAAACTAGGACTCAAAACATTTTTTTCTCTTTAGTCTTTTCGATTGTTTTCCTCACCATTGAACAAAAGTGCCCTTTTATGGTCAAATGCTATTTGCTCAGTATTATTATGATCATCATCAGAAAAGCTCATTATTATTAAAACGTAGTTGTACTAATTATTTACAAAGTTATCATTCATTATAACCAAGGAAAATTGATTTCAAGTGGTTAATCGACAAACGGTTCTGTCTTATTCACTTCTAGTCAGATTTATAAACGTAGTAGCTTCTGGAAAATTTGCATGCTTTTCTTCCTTAGTTTTTTCATACGTGTCAAAGGTTAAAGTTTTCGTCTGTTGAGTTTCATTAAGTCTGAGGTGATTAGAAAAACTCTCCAGATCCCTCTTGTGGCAGGGACTGCTGTTATCCACCCCCAAGTGCATCCACCGTTTCCTTAGCACAAGAAACCTGATTTGTTCAGAGTAGCAATGAGTCCAGGTAAAAACACTCACTTCTTCAGCTTCTTTGCAGCTAATTTGGTCATGTGACATAGTTCTGGACAACGAGACACAAACTGGGAGTTTTTGAGGAGGATTTTGCTCTCCACAGAATGGAAATACTGGAATCTCCATTTCCTTTTTTTTTTTTTTTAATTTTTTTTTTTTTATTTTTTTATTTTATGATAGTCACAGAGAGAGAGAGAGAGAGAGAGAGGCAGAGACATAGGCAGACGGAGAAGCAGGCTCCATGCACTGGGAGCCTGATGTGGGATTCGATCCTGGGTCTCCAGGATCGCGCCCTGGGCCAAAGGCAGGCGCCGAACCACTGCGCCACCCAGGGATCCCCATTTCCTTTTTTTTTAATAAATAAATTTTTTATTGGTGTTCAATTTACCAACATACAGAATAACACCCAGTGCTCATCCCGTCAAGTGTCCCCCTCAGTGCCCGTCACCCATTCAACCCCACCCCCCGCCCTCCTTCCCTTCTTCCACCCCTAGTTCGTTTCCCAGAGTTAGGAGTCTTTATGTTCTGTCTCCCTTTCTGATATTTCCCACACATTTCTTCTCCCTTCCCTCTATTCCCTTTCACTATTATTTATATTCCCCAAATGAATGAGAACATACACTGTTTGTCCATCTCCGATTGGCTTACTTCACTCAGCATAATACCCTCCAGTTCCATCCACATTGAAGCAAATGGTGGGTACTTGTCGTTTCTAATGGCTGAGTAATATTCCATTGTATACATAAATCACATCTTCTTTATCCGTTCATCTTTCGATGGACACCAAGGCTCCTTCCAGAGTTTGGCTATTGTGTACATTGCTGCTAGAAACATTGGGGTGCAGGTGTCCCGGCATTTCATTGCATCTGAATCTTTGGGGGTAAATCCCCAACAGTGCAATTGCTGGGTTGTAGGGCAGGTCTATTTTTAACTCTTTAAGGAATCTCCACACAGTTTTCCAGAGTGGCTGCACCAGGTCACATTCCCACCAACATTGTAAGAGGCTTCCCTTTTCTCCTTATCCTCTCCAACATTTGTGGTTTCCTGCCTGGTTAATTTTCCCCATTCTCACTGGTGTGAGGTGGGATTTCATTGTGGTTTAGATTTGTATTTCCCTGATGGCAAGTGATGCAGAGCATTTTCTCATGTGCATGTTGGCCATGTCCATGTCTTCCTCTGTGAGATTTCTGTTCATGTCTTTTGCCCATTTCATGATTGGATTGTTTGTTTCTTTGGTGTTGAGTTTAATAAGTTCTTTATAGATCTTGGAAACTAGCCCTTTATCTGATACGTCATTTGCAAATATCTTCTCCCATTCTGTAGGTTGTCTTTTAGTTTTGTTGCCTGTATCCTTTGCTGTGCAAAAGCTTCTTATCTTGATGAAGTCCCAATAGTTCATTTTTGTTTCTGTTTCTTTTGCCTTCGTGGATGTATCTTCCAAGAAGTTACTGTGCCCAAATTCAAAAAGGGTGTTGCCTGTGTTCTCCTCTAGGATTTTGATGGAATCTTGTCTCACATTTAATCTTTCATCCATTTTGAGTTTATCTTTGTGAATGGTGAAAGAGAGTGGTCTAGTTTCATTCTTCTGCATGTGGATGTCCAATTTTCCCAGACCATTTATTGAAGAGACTGTCTTTCTTCCAATGGATAGTCTTTCCTCCTTTATCGATTATGAGTTGACCATAAAGTTCAAGGTCCACTTCTGGGTTCTCTATTCTGTTCCATTGATCTATGTGTCTGTTTTTGTGCCAGTACCACACTGTCTTGATGACCACAGTTTTGAAGAAGAGAGTTAATTAAAATTCGAGCAGAACTCAATGAAATTGAGACCAGAAGAACTGTGGAACAGATCAACAGAACCAGGAGTTGGTTCTTTGAAAGAATTAATAAGATAGATAAACCATTAGCCAGCCTTATTAAAAAGAAGAGAGAGAAGACTCAAATCAATAAAATCATGAATGAGAAAGGAGAGATCACTACCAACACCAAGGAAATACAAACGATTATAAAACATATTATGAACAGCTCTACGCCAATAAATTAGGCAATCTAGAAGAAATGGATGCATTCCTGGAAAGCCACAAACTACCAAAACTGGAACAGGAAGAAAGAGAAAACCTGAACAGGCCAATAACCAGGGAGGAAATTGAAGCAGTCATCAAAAACGTCCCAAGACACAAGAGCCCAGGGCCAGATGGCTTCCCTGGGGAATTCTATCAAACGTTTAAAGAAGAAATCATATCTATTCTACTAAAGCTGTTTGGAAAGATAGAAAGAGATGGAGTACTTCCAAATTCATTCTATGAGGCCAGCATCACCTTAATTCCAAAACCAGACAAAGACCCCACCAAAAAGGAGAATTACAGACCAATATCCCTGATGAACATGGATGCAAAAATTCTCAACAAGATACTAGCCAATAGGATCCAACAACACATTAAGAAAATTATTCACCATGACCAAGTAGGATTTATCCCCGGGACACAAGGCTGGTTCAACACTCGTAAAACAATCAATGTGATTCATCATATCAGCAAGAGAAAAACCAAGAACCATATGATCCTCTCATTAGATGCAGAAAAAGCATTTGACAAAATACAGCATCTATTCCTGATCAAAACTCTCCAGAGTGTCGGGATAGAGGGAACTTTCTGCGACATCTTAAAAGCCATCTATGAAAAGCCCACAGCAAATATCATTCTCAATGGGGAAGCACTGGGAGCCTTTCCCCTAAGATCAGGAACAAGACAGGGATGTCCACTCTCACCACTACTATTCAACATAGTATTGGAAGTCCTAGCGTCAGCAATCAGACAACAAAAAGACATTAAAGGCATTCAAATTGGCAAAGAAGAAGTCAAACTCTCCCTCCTCGCCGATGACATGATACTGTACATAGAAAACCCAAGAGCCTCCACCCCAAGATTGCTAGAACTCATACAGCAATTTGGTAGCGTGGCAGGATACAAAATCAATGCCCAGAAATCAATGGCATTTCTATACACTAACAATGAGACTGAAGAAAGAGAAATTAAGGAGTCATTCCCATTTACAATTGCACCCAAAAGCATAAGATACCTAGGAATAAACCTAACCAAAGAGGTAAAGGATCTATACCCTAAAAACTATAGGACACTTCTGAAAGAAATTGAGGAAGACACAAAGAGATGGAAAAATATTCCATGCTCATGGATTGGCAGAATGAATATTGTGAAAATGTCTACGCTACCCAGGGCAATTTACACGTTTAATGCAATCCCTATCAAAATACCATGGACTTGGCAGCAAGATGGTGTCCGCCATCCGGGTCGTTCAGGTAGTCAAGCCACATACACCATTAATAAGGTTCCCTGACAGAAGAGATAATCCTAAACCTAATGTATCAGAAGTTTTGAGATCAGCAGGACTACCGTCTCATTCTTCTTCAATTTCACAGCGTTCTAAGGGAAGTAAATCACCCGATTTGCTGATGCATCATGGTCCACCAGATACTGCAGAAATCATAAAAACATTACCTCAGAAATACAGAAGGAAACTTGTGTCTCAAGAAGAAATTGAATTTATCCAACGTGGAGGTCCGGAATAATCACTGACAGTGTGGCTGCTGTTTGTCATCAGACAGAAGAATAGTCTTTACAATAAAGAACTTCCAAAATGGCACATGAGAAATTATACAGTAAACAACTTGAATAAATACTCTGTTAAAAAAAAGAAAAAATATATAGAAAATTTAGATGGACACTTGAATCTCCTAATATATGTTATCTTGGTCAGTTTCTTCACAAGCTTACCTAATTGCTTATATACTTATTAAAGTATACATTTTTAAATGTTAGCCTATTAATTTACTCTCGATTATCAAGTATTACCAGTGTTGAGCTATTAAAAGCATACAATATGTAGTAAACTATCATAGGTTTCCCATAATTTCACTTTTGTTTCGGACATGGAAAGATTTACCATACAGATTGCTGCTTTGGGGGAATGATTTTTCCTGAAACTGGATAAGGATTAGTGAAAGAATGACTCCATTATTTGTTCTTTATTTTCTTAACATTTTTTCATTCACAAAGTTACTGGAGTATAACTAGTATAAAAAGCATATCCTACACTAGATGATAAAAATACAGTTAAGGTAAAACAGGGAACTTTGTGGTATTAAAACTGGGAGTTAACACAAAAGATTATTTGTAACCTATATTCAGAAGAGAATACCAGAGTTTAAAATGGAAAATAAGAGATCAAAATGAATATAATCTAGGAAGAGATGTTTGATTAGAAATTGCAGCTTACTATGTTATTAAGGGTGTTAAGTCTTAAAAAAAAAAAGAGGGGGTGTTAAGTCTTACTATTTGATTTATTTTACTGTTTTGTCATGTATGCAAATTCTGAAAGCCACTCACTTTCTCAAACTTAATGTCTGAAAGCCTCTTAAAATCAACCTAAATATTTACCTTATTAAAGCTATTTATGGAACTTTAGGGGCTTACAGTGCCAAGGGTATGCATTATTGTGAAACTAAAGCATCACAAAGCTAAATAAATTTTTTTCCATACGTTGAATGATATCTAGAATATGCTTTAAAGAAGTCATCATAAATAAATAAATAAATAAATAAATAAATAAATAAATAAATAAATAAATAAGAAGTCATCCCTAATAGTAAGGGTAGCTTGTGGGCATTAGAGTCAAATTGTTATTGAATATTACTCAGTTGCCTATGGATTAAACTTTACTTTTTTTTGTTAAAAAAAAAATACCATGGACTTTCTTCAGAGAGTTAGAACAAATTATTTTAAGATTTGTGTGGAATCAGAAAAGACCCCGAATAGCCAGGGGAATTTTACAAAAGAAAACCATAGCTGGGGGCATCACAATGCCAGATTTCAAGTTGTACTACAAAGCTGTGGTCATCAAGACAGTGTGGTACTGGCACAAAAACAGACACATAGATCAATGGAACAGAATAGAGAACCCAGAAGTGGACCCTGAACTTTATGGTCAACTCCTATTCGATAAAGGAGGAAAGACTATCCATTGGAAGAAAGACAGTCTCTTCAATAAATGGTGCTGGGAAAATTGGACATCCACACGCAGAAGAATGAAACTAGACCACTCTCTTTCACCATACACAAAGATAAACTCAAAATGGATGAAAGATTAAATGTGAGACAAGATTCCATCAAAATCCTAGAGGAGAAACAGGCAACACCCTTTTTGAACTTGGCCACAGTAACTTCTTGCAAGATACATCCACAAAGGCAAAAGAAACAAAAGCAAAAATGAACTATTGGGACTTCATCAAGATAAGAAGCTTTTGCACAGCAAAGGATACAGGCAACAAAACTAAAAGACAACCTACAGAATGGGAGAAGATATTTGCAAATGACGTATCAGATAAAGGGCTAGTTTCCAAGATCTATAAAGAACTTCTTAAACTCAACACCAAAGAAACAAACAGTCCAATCATGAAATGGGCAAAAGACATGAAGAGAAATCTCACAGAGGAAGACATAGACACGGCCAACATGCACATGAGAAAATGCTCTGCATCACTTGCCATCAGGGAAATACAAATCTAAACCACAATGAGATCCCACCTCACATCAGTGAGAATGGGGACAATTAACAAGACAGGAAACCACAAATGTGGGAGAGGATGCGGAGAAAAGGGAACCCTCTTACACTGTTGGCGGGAATGTGAACTGGTGCAGCCACTCTGGAAAACTGTGTGAAGGTTCCTCAAAGAGTTAAAAATAGACCTGCCCTACGACCCAGCAATTGCACTGTTGGGGATTTACCCCAAAGATTCAAATGCAATGAAATGCCGGGACACCTGCATCCCGATGTTTCTCGCAGCAATGTCCACAAAAGCCAAACTGTGGAAGGAGCCTCGGTGTCCATCGAAAGATGAATGGATAAAGAAGATGTGGTTTATGTATACAATGGAATATTACTCAGCAATTAGAAACGACAAATACCCACCATTTGCTTCAACATGGATGGAACTGGAGGGTATTATGCTGAGTGAAATAAGTCAATCGGAGAAGGACAAACATTGTATGTTCTCATTCATTTGGGGAATATAAATAATAGCGAAAGGGAATATAAAGGAAGGGAGAAGAAATGTGTGGGAAATATCAGAAGGGGAGACAGAACATAAAGACTCCTAACTCTGGGAAACGAACTAGGGGTGGTGGAAGGGGAGGAGTGTGGGGGTTGGGGGTGAATGGGTGACGGGCACTGTGGGGGACACTTGATGGAATGAGCACTGGGTGTTTTCTGTATGTTGATAAATTGAACACCAATAAAACATTTATTAAAAAAAAGTCCAAATGGGTGTTCCTTATGACAGGCAATTGTCTTCTGATGTTGATTCTGGAACTCAGTTTGTTTTCCATCTTTGGTTTCATCATCTTCAAAACTCCACTTCCTTGGTCAACATGCTTCATTGTATCAGAGCTCATCAAGGATCATGCCTGGGTGAAGCTTAAAGTGTTCTACATCAGTTTTAATTACATTCTGCTGACTAGGACACAGTCTCATGTGCACACCCATCTACAAGGAAGGCTTAGACAAAAAATATATCTTTGACTTGAAGAAGAGGAAATTAATTTATCTCTGTCGTACCATCAGTGTCTTATTAGTTGGCGAACCTCTATTCTATTTGATCTACTGGTAGAATTAAGGAGTTTGAAAAGAACGGAGATTGATAGCTCTGTGGATGTTTAAGAATTAGGCTCCATCTAAGTATAGTGGACAAGACCTTTAAACTGCCATTTGGACAACCAGAATGGGAGACTCTAGGTCTGACAAAGCTTCAAAGTAATGGTGCATCTTATGTAAAAAAATTTTGTTAGCTAAGAAGTAATTTATTAAGTTTAGGAGAGGGGACTCTGAAGGGAATAATAACATGTTAGTTTGGAATATGTGTCTATGTGCATGCATGTGTGTGTGTTTGTGTGAGATTGTACATCTGAGTATGTGCATGTTCTTGTTGTTTTTGTCTCCATTATGATAATCACTGAAGGTGAAACATGCCCTGATCTGTGTGATACACACTAATTGCCTCCATTGCTCCTGGGGTTGAGGTCTCTGGAGATAGGCTTCAGAATCTAGAAGGGTTAAGGAATGGGGAATGGAGAGTAAGACATGAAAGGGGTCTTTGTAAAGAAAGGAGCCAAAAGGTGTTCTCCCAAGGAGCTCACACCTCTGACTCCTTGGCTGCTCTGGGATAAGTAGGTCTGGGCACATGCAGCAATGATTTTTTTCCTGTGTCTCAGTGTCCACTTCGTTTTATATATTGATATGAAAATGGAGTAAAAAAATCATGATTATTTTCCTTTACAAATACCATTTCTATTATATAAACCATATTACACATAGGATTAGGGAAATGAGGGTAGTAACCTGGTTTTATAACAGATCTAGTGAGTTCTGAAGAATCTCATATCCCTCATATGTGCTATTAAAACAGCAAGAGAGCTCGTTTGGTCCTATGGTGGCTTGTGGGTATTTGATTTTCATTTGGGAAATGTTTTTGTGAAGTTATCATCTTGTCTTTGCAGGTCATCTTTAAAACAATGAATTGTTAGCTGATTCAAAAATGGGAAAATTTTCCTTTAACACTTTGGCAATAATTTGGACGACTCTCTTTTTTTTTTTTTTTTTTTTACTATTCTTTCACACAGGTGACAACATAGCAAATCAGCCCCCATTGCGTGTGCCGCATAAGAGGGGAAAACTTTGTAAATGAAGCTAACTTAGTTAGTGAAATAGAGTACTCAAGGACAATCAGGAGAGAGCTCAAGAGTGTGACCATGGCAAATGGAATGTATGGTCTCTCCTGTGTCTTCCTGGCTCCTTAAGCAGCTTTGCTGAGGATTTTAAGGACCAGGAGGCTGGTTCCCCATTGCACACCTCTTCAATCCGTTCCTGGTAGCTTTTCGCTTATGTACCATAGGTCAGGCTCTTCACGCTTTTCTTCCTTGGACTACTGAAACAGTTTTCTAATAGTTTCCTGCTAATTTCATTAGCTTCTAACCGAGAAAATGTCTTGCAAATGTGGCTTCCATAAACCTTTGATTCTTTTACTCTTCTACTAGGACTAGTTCCAGTGATTTTCCACCGACGAGTAAAATAAGCCTGAACTAGACTGGCACTCTGCCACATGGACCCATCTTTGAAATTTGTATCTCTCCATTCCTTTACAAGTACTCTAATTTCCACTTTCTTTGACTTTTCTTTAAACATAATGTCTTGTCTTGTATTTCCACATTATTATTATATGCTATTAAAGTTCTGCCTCCATCTCTGCCCTTTGGCTGAGGTCCATCTCTCTTTTCAAAAGTCTTCCCTTATTTTTTCCAATTAAGTATTATTATGTTTCATATGACAAGAAAATATTTTGTTTTGATTTGTCACAAGCTATTACTGTTTCAGTGGCAGCACCATGATCTAGGTGAAGGATGCTAACATTAAGCCGTATTCTGTATCAATTCTCCATGAAGTTGCCACAAAAAAATGCACAATCTAAGTAAAAAAGTTTCGTTTCATTGCAAACGAGGTTCCAAGATAAATCTCCTTAGCTCTCTTCCAATCAGACTTAAGCTCCTAAATTCCCTTTATGTAGAAATTCTGGAGATACGAATGTCTTACTTGAAGTTGCTTTGCACAAAAGATATTTGACATAAATTCCAAAGAACAGTGACTGAGCATTTTTATTGTCTTTTTTCTATCTCCTAGAATGGTGCTGGGCAATAATATGTGCAAAATAAATGTTTATTGAATAAATAAGGGAGGAAAGGAGATGAAGAGGAAAGAACAGCTCAAGCTTTCAAAGGGAAGAGAGTTATATCACAAGCCTAAATTGAGGAAAATAAACATTTATCTCTTTACCAGGAAGAAGAAAAATAGTGTAAACATTTCTGTGATTCTCACTGTCACTTCCACAGGTCAGATGGATGACGACCTTGGAGACTACAAATATCTCTGGGTCTCTGAGTGAGTTCATTCTCCTGGGCTTCCCCTGCCGCAGGGAGCTCCAGGTCCTGCTCTTTGTCATTTTCTCCATCATCTACCTTCTGACTCTCATGGGGAACACATCCATCATCTGCACCGTGGCGTCAAGCCGGAAACTCCACAGCCCATGTACATCCTGCTGGCCAACTTCTCTTTCCTGGAGATCTGCTATGTCAGTTCTGATGTGCCCAAGATGTCGGCCAACATCATCTCCCAGACCAAGAGCATGTCCTACGCTGGCTGCCTCCTTCAGTTCTATTTCTTCTTCTCCATGTGTGCCGCTGAGGGCTTGTTTCTGTCGGGGATGTCTTATGATTGATTTCTTGCCATTTGTAGACCTTTGCACTATCCCATCATAATGACCCACCGCCTATGTGCTTGGTTAGATCCAACAACACAGAGCAGTATATAAATATAAATATATGTGTGTATGTGTGTGTATACATATTTCTTTGTTTGGAATTTTATTTTTTAGAGCAGTTCTTTTATTTTTATTTTTTTATAATAAATTTATTTTTTATTGGTGTTCAATTTGCCAACTTACAGAGTAACATCCAGTGCTCATCCCGTCAAGGGCCCCCCCCCAGTGCCCGTGACCCATTCACCCTTACCCCCCACAATCCTCCCCTTCCACCACCCCTAGTTCGTTTCCCAGAGTTAGGAGTCTTTATGTTCTGTCTCCCTTTCTGATATTTCCCACACATTTCTTCTCCCTTCCCTTACATTCCCTTTCACTATTATTTATATTCCCCAAATGAATGAGAACATACACTGTTTGTCCTTCTCCGATTGGCTTACTTCACTCAGCATAATACCCTCCAGTTCCATCCACGTTGAAGCAAATGGTGGGTATTTGTCATTTCTAATGGCTGAGTAATATTCCATTGTATACATAAACCACATCTTCTTTATCCATTCATCTTTCGATGGACACCGAGGCTCCTTCCACAGTTTGGCTATTGTGGACATTGCTGCGAGAAACATCGGGATGCAGGTGTCCCGGCATTTCATTGCATCTGTATCTTTGGGGTAAATCCCCAACAGTGCAATTGCTGGGTCATAGGGCAGGTCTATTTTTGGTAGATACATGTCATTATAAATTTTTTCAAACCCATAGAATGTACAACACCAGGAGTGAATGCTAATGTAAACTATGGGCTCTGGATAATGTGTCAATGTAGGTTCATTAATTGTAACAAATGTATCACTTTCATGGGAGATATTGATAATGGGGGGGGGTGGGTAATGCATGTGTGGAGTTAGGGGGCATATGGGCACACATACACACATATACACATATATTTATATTTATATACTGCTCTGTGTTGTTGGATCTGTGCTTCTAGATCCTCATTCTCATATTTGTTACTCTTGGTTACAAGATGGCTGCTAAACTCCAGGTATCTCCCCATTTCAGTTTGGAAATGGAAATTCCAACCTGAAATCTGGCATTGTGATGCCCCCAGCTATGGTTTTCTTTTGTAAAATTCCCCTGGCTATTCGGGGTCTTTTCTGATTCCACACAAATCTTAAAATAATTTGTTCTAACTCTCTGAAGAAAGTCCATGGCATTTTGATAGGGATTGCATTAAACGTGTAAATTGCCCTGGGTAACATTGACATTTTCACAATATTCATTCTGCCAATCCATGAGCATGGAATATTTTTCCATCTCTTTGTGTCTTCCTCAATTTCTTTCAGAAGTGTCCTATAGTTTTTAGGGTATAGATCCTTTACCTCTTTGGTTAGGTTTATTCCTAGGTATCTTATGCTTTTGGGTGCAATTGTAAATGGGAATGACTCCTTAATTTCTCTTTCTTCAGTCTCATTGTTAGTGTATAGAAATGCCATTGATTTCTGGGCATTGATTTTGTATCCTGCCACGCTACCAAATTGCTGTATGAGTTCTAGCAATCTTGGGGTGGAGGCTCTTGGGTTTTCTATGCAGAGTATCATGTCATCGGCGAAGAGGGAGAGTTTGACTTCTTCTTTGCCAATTTGAATGCCTTTAATGTCTTTTTGTTGTCTGATTGCTGACGCTAGGACTTCCAGTACTATGTTGAATAGCAGTGGTGAGAGTGGACATCCCTGTCTTGTTCCTGATCTTAGGGGAAAGGCTCCCAGTGCTTCCCCATTGAGAATGATATTTGCTGTGGGCTTTTCATAGATGGCTTTTAAGATGTCGCAGAAAGTTCCCTCTATCCCGACACTCTGGAGAGTTTTGATCAGGAATGGATGCGGTATTTTGTTAAATGCTTTCTCTGCATCTAATGAGAGGATCATATGGTTCTTGGTTTTTCTCTTGCTGATATGATGAATCACATTGATTGTTTTACGAGTGTTGAACCAGCCTTGTGTCCCGGGGATAAATCCTACTTGGTCATGGTGAATAATTTTCTTAATGTGTTGTTGGATCCTATTGGCTAGTATCTTGTTGAGAATTTTTGCATCCATGTTCATCAGGGATATTGGTCTGTAATTCTCCTTTTTGGTGGGGTCTTTGTCTGGTTTTGGAATTAAGGTGATGCTGGCCTCATAGAATGAATTTGGAAGTACTCCATCTCTTTCTATCTTTCCAAACAGCTTTAGTAGAATAGATATGATTTCTTCTTTAAACGTTTGATAGAATTCCCCAGGGAAGCCATCTGGCCCTGGACTCTTGTGTCTTGGAAGGTTTTTGATGACTGCTTCAATTTCCTCCCTGGTTATTGGCCTGTTCAGGTTTTCTCTTTCTTCCTGTTCCAGTTTTGGTAGTTTGTGGCTTTCCAGGAATGCATCCATTTCTTCTAGATTGCCTAATTTATTGGCGTAGAGCTGTTCATAATGTTTTTAAAATCGTTTGTATTTCCTTGGTGTTGGTAGTGATCTGTCCTTTCTCACTCATGATTTTATTAATTTGAGTCTTCTCTCTCTTCTTTTTAATAAGGTTGGCTAATGGTTTATCTATCTTATTAATTCTTTCAAAGAACCAACTCCTGGTTCTGTTGATCTGTTCCACAGTTCTTCTGGTCTCGATTTCATTGAGTTCTGCTCGAATTTTAATTAACTCTCATCTTCTGCTGGGCATAGGGTTCATTTGCTGTTTTTTCTCTAGCTCCTTTATGTGTAAGGTTAGCTTTTGTATTTGAGTTCTTTCCAGTTTTTGAATGGATGCTTGTATTGCGATGTATTTCCCCCTCAGGACTGCTTTTGCTGCATCCCAAAGATTTTGAACGGTTGTATCTTCATTCTCATTAGTTTCCATGAATCTTTTCAATTCTTCCTTAATTTCCTGGTTGACCCTTTCATCTCTTAGCAGGATGGTCCTTAACCTCCACGTGTTTGAGGTCCTTCCAAACTTCTTGTTGTGATTTAGTTCTAATTTCAAGGCATTATGGTCTGAGAATATGCAGGGGACGATCCCAATCTTTTGGTATAGGTTCAGACCTGATTTGTGACCCACCCAGTATGTGGTCTATTCTGGAGAAAGTTCCATGTGCACTTGAGAAGAATGTGTATTCAGTTGAGTTTGGATGTAAAGTTCTGTAGATATCTGTGAAATCCATCTGGTCCAGTGTATCATTTAAAGCTGTCGTTTCTTTGGAGATGTTGTGCTTAGAAGACCTATCGAGGGTGGAAAGAGCTAGATTGAAGTCACCATGTATAAGTGTAATATTATCTAAGTATTTCTTCACTTTGGTTATTAATTGGTTTAAATATTTGGCAGCTCCTACATTCGGGGCATATATAATGAGGATTATAAGTCCTCTTGTTGGATAGATCCTTTAAGTATGAGATAGCGTCCCTCTTCATCTCTCACTACAGTCTTCCAGGTAAATTTTAGTTTATCTGATATGAGGATGGCTACCCCTGCTTCCTTTTGAGGACCATTTGAATGGTAAATGGTTCTCCAACCTTTTATTTTCAGGTTGTAGGTGTCCTTCTGTCTAAGATGAGTCTCTTGTAGACAGCAAATAGATGGGTCCTGCTTTTTTATCCAGTCTGAAACCCTGCGCCTTTTGATGGGGTCATTAAGCCCGATCACGTTCAGAGTTACTATTGACAGATATGAGTTTAGTGTCACCATGATATCTATTCAGTCCTTGTTTTTGGGGATTGTTCCACTGAACTTCTTCTTAAAGGGGAATTTTAAGAATCCCCCTTAAAATTTCTTGCAGAGCTGGTTTGGAGGTCACATACTCTTTCAGTTCCTGCCTGTCTTGGAAGCTCCCTATCTCTCCTTCCATTTTGAATGAGAGCCTTGCTGGATAAAGTATTCTTGGTTGCATGTTCTTCTCATTTAGGACCTTGAATATATCCTGCCAGCCCTTTCTGGCCTGCCAGGTCTCTGTGGAGAGGTCTGCTGTTACCCTAATATTCCTCCCCATAAAAGTCAGGGACTTTTTTCTCTTGCTGCTTTAAGGATCTTCTCTTTATCTTTGGAATTTGCTAGCTTCACTATTAAATGTCGAGGTGTTGAACGGATTTTATTGATTTTAGGGCAGGATCTCTCTATTTCCTGGATCTGAATGCCTGTTTCCCTTCCCTGATTAGGAAAGTTTTCAGCTAGGATTTGTTCAAATACATATTCTGGCCCTCTGGCCCTTTCGGCGCCCTCGGGAACCCCAATTAATCATAGGTTTTTCTTCCTCAGGCTGTCGTGTATTTCCCTTAATCTGTCTTCATGGTCTTTTAATTGTCTGTCTCTTTTTTCCTCAGTTTCCCTCCTTGCCATCAACTTGTCTTCTATGTTACTCACTCGTTCTTCCACCTCGTTAACCCTCGCTGTTAGGACTTCTAGTTTGGATTGCATCTCCTTCAATTGATTTTTAATTTCTGCCTGATTGGATCTAAATTCTGCAGTCATGAAGTCTCTTGAGTCCTTTATGTTTTTTCTAGAGCCACCAGTAGCTGTATAATAGTGCTTCTGAATTGGCTTTTTGACATTGAATTGTAATCCAGATTTTGTAACTCTGTGGGAGAGAGGACTGTTCCTGATTCTTTCTTTTGAGGTGAGGTTTTCCTTCTAGTCATTTTGCTCAGTGCAGAGTGGCCAAAAACAAGTTGTATTAGGAAAAGGAGAAAAAGAGAGGAGAGAAAGAAGGAAAGAAAAGAGAAAAAGAAAAAAGAAAAAAAAGGGAAAAGGTGAAGAAAAAGAGAAATAAAAAGAAAGAAAGGGGATAAAAGGGTAGGGGAAGCAATCAGAAATCAAAAAGAAAAGAAAAAAACCAGGGGGGAGTATCTTTTGATTCTTTATACTTAAATCCCTTGATTTCTCCTGGAACTTGTCCGTGTAGCTGGTCTTCTGGGGGAGGGACCTGCTGTGCTGATTTTCAGGTGTTAGCACTTGGGGGAGCTGCTCTGCCCCCTGCCTGGTGCAGGGCTCAGTGGGGTTGTTTACCCCGTGAGGCCCCAGGAGGAACAACCACAGTGGCTGTGGCAGCTCTGGAAACCTGGATTCAGCCCCCGCAGTAACTCCGGGGCTCTCCGTCTGCAGGGCCTGGAGGCTCCGGGGCGGGGCCGCTGATCTGCTCAGCCCCAGGCAGGAATGTCATTGCTGTCCTGGGCCCTCCCGGCCTCTGCCTGTCCCGGGGTGAGGCCGGATCCTGGGCTGTGTCCCGGCGCCCTGTGCTCCGGGGCCTGCGCTGTTGGCGGAGCCAACCCCCGAGCCCCTCCGAGCGGAGGCCGCCTCCGAGCCCCTCCGAGCTGCTCCAGGTCCCGCCGTGCACGCTGCAGCCCTTAGGGAGCTCGGGGCACTCTCCCCGGGGCGCAGGTGCCTGTTAGTGTCCCAGGGAGCCCGAGGGCATCCCCGCCCTCCTGGGTCCTGCTCTAACTCCCTGCGGGCCCCTTTCCGCCCGGGAAGGTCGGTGCAGCTCCTGCTCCTCCGGGACGGGGCTCTCCTGTCCTGGGGACACTCGCCCCGGCCTCAGCCCGGCTCCTCGCGGGGCCCGTCCCCCTTGGAGGCCTTTTGTTTCTTTATTTCTTTTTCCCGTCTTCCTACCTTGATAGAAGCACGAACTCTTTTCACTGTAGCGTTTCAGCTGTTCTCTCTTTAAATCTCAGGCCAAATTCGTAGATTTTCAGGATGATTTGAAGGTTTTCTAGGTAATTTGGTGGGGACAGGTGATTTGGGGACCCTACTCTTCTGCCATCTTGCCCCTCCTCCCATTTGGACTTTAAATAAGCAGTAAACACCTTTAATATTTGATCCACCAAAAAAAGAAGGTTGCTTGGAAAATGATAATGTGACCAATTGAATCAAATATTTACCTTTTGATAAATATATGAGAGACTCCTAACTCTGGGAAACGAACTAGGGGTGGTGGTAGGGGAGGTGGGTAAGGGGTGGGGGTGACTGGGTGGCAGGCACTGAGGGGTGTTGGATGGGATGAGCACTGGGTGTTATTCTATATGTTGGCAAATTGAACACCAATAAAAAATAAATTTATAATAAATAAATAAATAAATAAATTTATAAAAAATATATATGAAGAAAACAATATGTGGGTGACTATATTAAAATGTATATATTTGTGAGCTTATTCCCTTCAATTTCCTAATTCTAAAATAGCACATAAATATTAAAAAAAACAATGTTTATGAAGAATAAATTCTGAGAAATAAAAATTGCAAGTCAGAATGAGTGCATTTTAAATTTAGGTTGATGCAGGCACATTTCCCTCCCAAGACATTTCAGAGCTTTCTCCAACACTGTTATTTTTCTCTCTATTCTTAGCAGCAAGGCCCAGCTTTTCCTACTGTGCTGCTGGTCTAGTTTTGCAAACTAGACATACAGCAACACTATTTTATGACTCCATTATGATAATGTATGTCAGTGTCAATTGATAGACCATGGAACATATCCTTAAGACTCTTCATCCAAGGTGACCCAACGTCTACCCTTCAAACCTATGATCTACATCCCCAAGAACACAAAGTTAATGACCACACTAAATAAAAACCTGCAGAACTGGATCAATACCCACAAGCCACCATAGGACCCACCTAGCTCTCTTGCTGTTTTAATAGTACATATGAGGGATACGAGAGTCTTCAGAACTCACTAATCTGTTATAAAACCAGGTTATTACCCTTAGAATTCTTACACATCTTACAAATCACACGTCTTTTGGAGGATTTTTATATTCTGATCTCCTAAGATGAGTTCCATATTCTAGCACATGGCTTTTTAACCTCTTCACACAGAGTAGTGTTCAGTGGCTCATAAGAGCTGTTGTAACCCTTAGCACAGCCTTTGTCATACACTACATTCAACAGCAAAAAGCCTCCATGGAAATATGCTACTGACAGAGGACTTGTGGTAATGTGAAGACGATGCTGTTGTTATTATCATTGTCATTATTAGTCTTTAAGTTGCTCTCAGGTGCCAAATATGTGGTTGAAACCCAGTAATTATTCTACTGTTTGGAGTCTAAGGTGACTGAAAGACTCAGAATTTCCATTGGGGCATGTTTGATTAGAAATGAAATATGAAGGCAGCCAGGGTGGCTCAGCAGTTTAGCGCTGCCTTTGGCCCAGGGCATGACCCTGGAGACCCGGGAACGAGTCCCACATCAGGCTCCCTGCATGGAGCCTGCTGCTCCCTCTGCCTGTGTCTCTGCCTCTGTCTCTGTCTCTGTCTCAGGAATACATAAATACATACATAAATAAAATCTTTTTAAAAATGAAATATGATTTTAATTGAATATGTCCCCAAATGAAATATTAAAGCTACTAACCTTAAACTCTAATAATGTTAGCGTAAAACAGATTTCTAATCTTGACTCTTCAAGACTCTGAGATGTCAGCTATTTTTTTTCAAGAAGAATTGTGAAATTCTCAAAAAAAAAAGACAGACAATTAAAAGACCATGAAGATAGATTGAGGGAAATACACGACAGCCTGAGGAAGAAAAACCTACGTTTAATTGGGGTTCCCGAGGGCGCCGAAAGGGCCAGAGGGCCAGAATATGTATTTGAACAAATCCTAGCTGAAAACTTTCCTAATCAGGGAAGGGAAACAGGCATTCAGATCCAGGAAATAGAGAGATCCCCCCCTAAAATCAATAAAAACCATTCAACACCTTGACATTTAATAGTGAAGCTAGCAAATTCCAAAGATAAAGAGAAGATCCTTAAAGCAGCAAGAGACAATAAATCCCTGACTTTTATGGGGAGGAATATTAGGGTAACAGCAGACCTCTCCACAGAGACCTGGCAGGCCAGAAAGGGCTGGCAGGATATATTCAAGGTCCTAAATGAGAAGAACATGCAACCAAGAATACTTTATCCAGCAAGGCTCTCATTCAAAATGGAAGGAGAGATAAAGAGCTTCCAAGACAGGCAGGAACTGAAAGAGTATGTGACCTCCAAACCAGCTCTGCAAGAGATTTTAAGGGGGACTCTTAAAATTCCCCTTTCAGAAGAAGTTCAGTGGAACAATCCACAAAAACAAGGACTGAATAGATACCATGATGACACTAAACTCATATCTGTCAATAGTAACTCTGAACGTGATCGGGCTTAATGACCCCATCAAAAGGCACAGGGTTTCAGACTGGATAAAAAAGCAGGACCCATCTATTTGCTGTCTACAAGAGACTCATCTTAGACAGAAGGACACCTACAACCTGAAAATAAAAGGTTGGAGAACCATTTACCATTCAAATGGTCCTCAAGGGGATCCCTGGGTGGCGCAGTGGTTTGGCGCCTGCCTTTGGCCCAGGGCGCAATCCTGGAGACCTGGAATAGAATTCCACATTGGGCTCCCTGCTCGGTAAAGAGCCTGCTTCTCCCTTTCTCTCTGCCCCTCTCCCTGCTTGTGTTCTCTCTGTCAAATAAATAAAATCGAAAGAAAGAAAGAGAAAGAAAGACAGGCAAAAAAGAAAGGGAGAGGGAGAGAAAGAAAGAGAGAGAGAAAGAAAGGAAGGAAGGAAGGAAGGAAGGAAGGAAGGAAGGAAGGAAGGAAGGAAGAAAGGAAGGAAGGAAGGAAGGAAGGAAGGAAGGAAGGAAGGAAGGAAGGAAGGAAGGAAGGAATCAGATGTTTGAAAAAAAATCATCAAAACCTAGGTCCTTGGGGTAATGTCCATCCAGCTGAGGGAACCTCAGCAAGGAATCCCTTTAGGGAAGCTGGCTTTGGCCCAACAAAAATTTCACAGGGACAAGTGGAGAAAAGTTTTCATTCTCATCCCTGCTAGAAGTGGCAGGGGAGGGGGGAGGGACCCACATCTTTTCCAACCTCAAAAAAAATTTGCCCAAATGCACTGAAAGTGAAAGCACAAGGGACAGAACTCAGAGCCCTGGGAAAAGGCTTATCTGCAGCCCTGTCTCCTAATCAATCAGTTCTTGCATCAGCTCCTTCAACAAAGGGCAGGTGCCCATACACCATGAATGTGGGATAGAGAAACATATGTTCTATTTTGAGCGTGGAAATCTGAGCCAGAGAAGGTACCTTCGTACCTTCTAGTTGAAGAAGAAACAGTTACTTTCAAAGGCTGTCAACCAGAAAGGCAAAAGAGAAAAGGTAATTTAATTGCCTTCATTTATTCTGTTCTACTATTGTCATGGTTTCTGGGACCTTTATTCTAAACTACAGCATTCTCCATAAAATTTACTGAAGAAAAGTAAAATCCGAAATGGAAGGTAATATCCATTTTCCTTTTTGTTTCTTTTAAGGGAGAAAAGTAGACGGAGGATAAGCTAGGACTCTTTCTAATGAGAAAGGAGTAAACATAAATCCTCTCCAGAAGTTGAGGGTTATCATTTTTCCTAAGGTTGCACTTGATTTTTTTTTTACCTTAATTTCTAATCCCTGCTCTAGGTTTATGAAATGGTATTGGTCACCCAGAAGTAAAATGCAGCCACCGAGTGCCCTGTTGGGAATCTTTTCTTTCTCCTCAACCCTGGCATATACACTGACTTCAGTGGGTTTATTATTTTTAATAATAATAAATTTATTTTTTATTGGTGTTCAATTGTTTTAATAATAAATTTATTTTTTATTGGTGTTCAATTTTCTTCAGTGGGTTTAAATCCAAGTAGCAAGTGAGTGGGGATGAGACCTGATATGGCAAGTCAAACATGACACAGACCGCGGTTTTCCTAGAACCTTGGAACGTCCCAGGAATAGTAAAGTTCATAAAAAGTACTCAAGCAGGGTTTAAAAGACCAGAAGGGTAAATACCTTCAAAAACAATATTCTATGATAATTATTTTTCAGATTATAAGTGATAGATGATACTCATAGAAATTTTAAGAAATATTAACATGTATAAAGAAAAAAAACCACATAACCTATCATTTGACCTTGAAAAAGTTACCATTGTTATTTCTTTACAGGAATTTTTCTATCCCTTTGTATTATTTACTTTCTTTAAAGAAATGTATGTAAAGAACTACATAAACCCTTGCTACACAACTCTAAAAAATATGAAGAACTCTGTAAATCTTTACGACTCAAAGAATCAGCATTACCTTATTGCTTTTGTTAAAATTTTTTCCTGTGTGTACAGCCAACATTAGTTACCCTGTGTTACATTAGCTATACGGTGTTACATTAGTGTGGGGTCTATTACACAGCGATTCAGATTCTCTGTTATTAAAATCTTAGGATCTCAAGACCCATCCATTCCTTCTGAGAATCCGTATTTTAATGATCCCCAGAAATTCTTCTGCACCGCTATGATCAACTTATTGATTTTTTCTGCAACTCTGATTTTTTGTTTAATGGATATAGAAGTTTTAAAAGCTCTGGGTATTCCCAAATTGCTTGCCGGAAAAAATATATATATATTACAAGTTTATTTTCCCTCCAGCAGTTCTTCTGAGTGCCATTTCATTGTACCTTCACCAGCACTGCTATCATGATTATTTACCTATGCTAATTTAAAAAGTGAAAGAAAAAAATAATAAATAATAAAAAATAAAAAGTGAAAGAAAAGTTATCTTTCTCAACTTTAAATTACCAACCTTCATCTAGAAATGTGGGAAACTACTTCCACAATTTACACTCATATCCACTGCTTTATTACACTTTACACTTTATTACACTTATTTATTACATTCATATCCACTTTGTTAAATGCCCCTTAATTTTATTGAAAAGAATATTTCCAATTTTTAAGACATTTCACCATGCAGGAATTTAAATACATATCCCAAAACATTCTATGCATTGAAAATTATACAAGAATTCAGTAGGCACTTAGTAAAATTGTGTTGTATTTTTGAAATTGTTCAGGTCAGCAATTAGCTGTAAAACCAAATGAACATTAGAAAATAAGCTTGAGGGGATCCCTGGGTGGTGCAGCGGTTTGGCGCCCGCCTTTGGCCCAGGGCGTGATCCTGGAAACCCGGGATCGAGTCCCACGTCGGGCTCCCGGTGCATGGAGCCTGCTTCTCCCTCTGCCCATGTCTCTGCCTCTCTCTCTCTCTCACTGTGTGCCTATCATAAATAAATAAAATAAATAAAAATTAAAAAAAAAGAAAATAAGCTTGAAAGGATTGTACCAGCACATAAATGTTCAATAAATGGTAGCAAAATGACAGTTAATAGAAAGTGACCTAAATACATGATAGCAGTCAAAAAGTTAATGCTGCTATTTTCAACAATTGTTGATAATAATAGATGCTAACCTAGAAAACGTTTTAAGTGACAGGAAAAAAGCATTTTCTGGTGTTCTACCTAATATTTTAATCAGACATAGGTGAAACATGAGAAATTCTATCAAATTTATAGGCAACAAAAATAGAAAAAAGCTAGTATTGGTAGTCATAAGATTTTAATTGACTGAAACACTTGGTAAAATTCAATAATTAACCTCCCTCATTTTGAAAACTCGGTGACACAAGTGTCAGATGGGGCCGATCTTGTTTAAAAGAAGTTCTTGTGAACAAACTCTAAGGACTTTGGTAAAATGAAATTCAATAAAAGTCAAAAATAGAAAGTCACTGCCCAAAAAAGCTAATGTCAACTTAAGTCTGCATGAGCTTCTGGAGCAAAAGCGATTATGGCCACTGTGCCCCATGTCAATCACCCAACACGAAGGGTACTGTGCTCAGTTTTAGTAAGATCACATCTTTTTTCCAAAAAAGATTTTTATTTATTTATTCATGAGAGACACAGAGGGAGAGGCAGAGACCCAGGCACTTAGAGGGAGATGTGGGACTCGATTCCAAGACCCCGGGATCACGCCCTGGGCTGAAGGTAGACGCTCAAGTGCTGAGCCACCAGGTGTCCCAAGATCACATCTTCTGAAAGGTATGAACGATCAAAAGACGAGCAGGATGGTGAGCACCCTGGGAATCCCATCACATTGGGTTCAAGGAACCAGGAGTGGTTAGGACACATTGAGAAGATTCAAAGAGGACGTGAGTCTCTGCCTCAAGTATTTTTGGGTGCTGCTGTGGGATTCATGCTGAGCATCGGTATAATGTAAGGAAGGAATACAGATCTCCCAGGACGGGCTCTTGCTGCCTTCCTGTGGCTCAGTCGTTATTTCTGTGGTTGGTAAAGATCAGGGAGGGCAGCACAGGGTCCAGATCTTGATGACTGGGGCATGTGATGGGCACGTAGGAAGTGTCAGCCTCCCTACCTGAGGCAGAAGTAGACAAGGCCGGGAGGGTAAATCAAGGTGGGAATGTGACTCAGAATGTAAGAGAAAAGGAAGTTCATGGCAGCCTTCAAAAATGAAAGCTGCTCTGCCGTCCATCGAGCTCTTGGTCAGAGTCCTGCAAGCCAGGTGGCCAGCCAGCAGGCAGCAGGACGGTCGGGCACTGGAGGACAGCAGGAGGCCACTCAGGAGCTCCTGAGGCCTCCAGCTCCAGGATTCAGCAGGTCAGATCAGTAAGCAAGTGCGGCTTTGGAGCTCCCATGCTGACCCCGGATATCTCTGAGGCCAGTGAATATGAGCCACACATTAGCCCAAAAAAATAGAATGCAGCTACTCACTTAGGTGAATTCCTAGCACATGGCGCATGGACCCAGTCGTCCCTCATGCTACGAGGACAGCTGAGCACAGACACTCAGCAGGCAAGGTCGAAGGGGAATAACATCTAACTTGGTGAAAAACATTTAAATAATAAAAGGCTGTTAGTAAATCAAAGGCTGTCACAAATAGAATTATAACACCCCAAACTGCAAAGAAGCACGCCTGTAGCCCCCTTACAGGTCTCTTCACTATCGTAGCTCAGTACCTTCTCTTTTTTAAAAAAACATTTACTCTCATAACTTCTTTATTTATCTTAATTTTGTATCTTAATTTTGTATAAATGTACAAACCTGTCTCCTTATAGGAGCTGAACATTGCATATCAAAAAAGTCAGGTAAGAGCAAAATAATTAGCGTTCTTAGTACAGTATTTGGTATTTGTATGCCTTTTAACTTATTAGAAAAGAGGAGAGAGAGAGAGAGAGAGAGCCACCTAGAAATGAAAAATAAAAGTCACAAAACACAATTGCACCTAAGTGGTATAATTTGAGGGGAGCTTGGGAGACACCACCTCTCTCCCCTCAGATGACGCGGTGAAGTCTGTGACAGTTATTTTATTAATTTGATGCACTTTTTTCCCTGGGATGAGGGACGTTCTGGATATATCTACCTTGAAGGTCTGTCAAAATAGTGACAGTAAAATAGGAGCCAAAAGGTATGCCCCATGTCCTCACCGTGTCGCCTACTGGTTTGGGATCTCAGGCATTTAATCTCCTTGAGTCCTTATCTCTTCATATATGGAACGGAGGCAAGGATCCCTGCCCCAGGGGGCCCCGATCGGGTACTGAAGAAAGCCTCCCCGGGAAGATGCATGTTAGACACAAGGGTTAACTTATTCGAACAAATCCCTTTCGAGGTACCCTCCCCAGGGGTAAGGCGCCTCCTGTGAAACTCCTTGGAAATGAAGCCATCCACTGCCTGCTGCTTAATGACTTTCTCCCTCACCTGGTTGAGGTGAAGCTCAGTGAGGTGAAGCTTCACCTGCGGTTGGCTTGTCCTATCCTGGAGCTTCAACTGCAAAGTCCGAACTACGGCTCCCAATCACACCAGAAGGGGAGCGGGCACCCGTCCTCCCTAGCCCCAAACTCTGAGTCCAGAAATAGAACCAAGTGTTCCTCACATTGATGTCCTACCTCAGGCCTACACACATCAGGAGAGCAGTCAGCACATCCCCAATCACATGGCGTAAAAACAAAAACAAAAACAAAACAACAAAAAAAACCTCACAGCTTAAAAGTTGAGGTGCCTCCTTAGAATGTAGTGTTCTAGGTGTCTGTATGCCCCTGGGGTTACAGTGAGCAAAATAAAAGGGGCCTGCATGCCTGCGACTCATCCTGGGTCTACACACTTGACGTGTGTGCCATCTGTTCACGTGCCCTTGCGTACAGAACACGGAAAAAGCGAAAATTACTAAAGTTTTCACAGATGTTTGGGGTTTGGTTCATGCAGGAGTTTACTGGATTTTCCCCCAGAGAACTGGTGTTGTTAAGAAAAAGTGAATAGAGCATTTAAGTGGGAAAGGAGGAAAAAGGCAAAACAAGGATGATACACCCATATTCCAAAATTCTTCTGGGTTCAACTTGGCCTAGGTTAAGGCCTAAAATTTAGATAAGCCTCCATCTTTTCCCCTGTATCCAAAAAAAGAGTCAGGCTTTCTCCAGGGCTGAATAAAGCACAAAATCCAGGAATACCAGAGGGAGAAAGGGCGCGGGTTTCCAGAAGTCTGCCTATTTTGAAGTGGTATTTGTTGGTGCTTCCCTGTTACGATCGCTTGCGTACAGATTGATCCTCATTCCCCCGGAAATCCCACAGAAGAGCCAGCCATGGGTAGGGACCATGGGGGAGGTTTCGCAGGTTCAAAAGTAGGTGTGGCCTTAATACAAAGCGCGGTGTAGCCATCAGGAAAATGACCCTGTCACTTAAGCCTGCAACGGTGACCTCACCAAAGAACACAGTCCATTAAGAAAAAAGGGGGAGCTCTGGTGTGTTTGACAGGCAAAAAAAGTCTTAAAAAGAAGCCTGCAAGGGACCTGCTTTCAGTGTGGCCTGAGAGGACTGAGAAGCACCTCTTCCTCATACGCGTGTACGTGTGCTCACACACGAACACACACATACGACCTGGACTTAGCCCGTCACGTGGCTAAAATTCCACAAGGAAAAATATTCTTTTGCACTTTGCGATCAGTGTAATTTATGAAGCTAACAGAGGGGTATGACATCTAGCATAACCAGTCCTGGATGCTTTACAGCAGCTTATGTTTCTGTAGCATCCTATGATTTTTAAACTGTGCTTGGGTACATGATTTTATGCAATTTTTATGTCCCCCTTGCTGTGGAGGTATGATTATCTATATTTTACAGAGAAAGGAACCTGGTCTCAGAGCGGAAGTCCTCTCCTGGGGCAGAAGCAAAGCCAGAACTGTAATATGTCCAAGCTCGTGCCCTGGCACCCCGGGGAGCCCCAGCCAGGGGAAGCCTAGGAACAGGGGCCCCTGGGTCCAGGCCCTCCCCCAATGATCAAGACAATGTGTGGCCTCCTGGGGAGCAGCTGGTACGTGAAGCCTCTGCTGCGAGCCTCCCGGGCTCGAGGGCAATGACCTCAGAGACCAGAAACGCTTCCCGCAGCGGGCAGGACTTCGTCCTCCTGGGCTTCCCTTGCCGCCGGGAAGTCCAGTTCCTCCTCTTCTCTATATTCTTTGTGACCTACACGCTGACGCTCCTTGGAAACATGGCCATCGTGTGTGCGGTGCACGGGGACCGCCGGCTTCACACCCCGATGTACGTCCTGCTGGCTAACTTCTCCTTCCTGGAGATCTGCTACGTCAACTCCGATGTGCCCAACATGCTGGCCAACCTCCTCTCCCAGACCAAAACCATCTCCTTCGATCGGTGCCTGCTCCAGTTGTACTTCTTCTTCTCCCTGGGCACGACCGAATGCTTGTTTCTGTCCATCATGGCCTATGACCGCTTCCTTGCCATCTGCCGCCCCCTGCACTATCCCACTGTCATGACTATTAAGTTCTGCGTCCGTCTGGTCATCTTTTGCTGGGTTTATGGTTTTCTCTGGTTTCTGATCCCCGTGATACTGGTGACCCAGCTACCATTTTGCGGCCCGAATGTAATTGATGACTTTCTGTGTGACCTGGGTCCTCTGCTGGCCTTGGCTTCAGCCTGTGTCCCAATCCCAGGGACTGTTCTCATCTGTGGCACCATGAGTTCTCTCCTCATCTTTGCCACCTTCCTGTACATAATCGGCTCCTACAGCCTGGTGGTGCGGGCTGTAGTGCAGGTGCCCTCCAGAGCTGGCCGGAAGAAGGCCTTTTCTACCTGCTGCTCGCATCTGGCTGTCGTGTTTCTGTTCTATGGTTCCGTCATGATGACATATGTGAGCCCAGGGTCAGGACAAGCAGAGGGAATGCAGAAGTTCACGACTCTATTCTACTCAGTTTTGACCCCTTTTTTCAACCCCATGATCTACAGCCTCCGGAATAAAGAAATGAAGGCTGCCTTGAAGAAAATTCTGGGAGGTTCCTAAAAATTGGTCCGTGATGTGTGTTATTCCCAGATGAGATCAATGCCGTGAGTCTCCTGTCAGTGAACAGTTGAGAAACTAGAAAATAAACGTGAACATTTTGAAGGAGGCATTTCAAAATTCTAAATACCAGGTCATCGATGAAGTGTTTCCCCAGGTGAAATTAACTGCCTCTTCCATAGCATGTTGTGTGTTCTTCTACTGAACACGTGATTCATTTTCTTCTTGTGTTATAGTTAGCTGTTCACAGATCTGTCCTACATGCCTCCCATCCTTCACAGACGGTTAGTTTTTCAAGAGCAGGGCCTATGCTTTATTAATTTCTATAGTTCTAGAACCCAACATCACGCCTAGAACAAAAATGTCAATACTGTCTATTTAAATAAAGAAAATACATTTGTTTATATTTCCTCACTGGATTTTTGTCACCCTTGTCACCCTATTGACAGTCAGGACAATATCTAAAGAAATTATGCAAACTCCAAAACAATCTATATTTTATATGTCCTTCTGATGAAAATGAAAAAACTTCTAGAAAAATGTGAGGTCAACCTAACGTGGTTGGGCCAACCATTCAATGATAATCAAATCAATGGAAGAGCCTCACCAAGATGAAAGTCAAGGCCTTAAGAAATTATCTGCTTCCTTCTCCTCATCAATCCTCTCGTCAAATAATGTAACTCCTTTATTTCGTGTTCTTCTTACTAACCATGCTTTCACTCCTGCACATTTTCAAATGTACAACCTTAATCACTGAAAATCTGATTTGGGGATCATTCCCTAGGCATCACTGGTGATCTTCTTAGAAGGTAGGATCTCAGTCTCAGGCCTATTAAAATAGAATGTGCATTTCATCCCCATGAGTTATACACACTAAAGTTGGAAAGCCATGATTTACAGCAGATTCTCTGTGGGCTCCCAGTAATCACAACCCCATGTAGTTCTAAAGACCCCTACCTCCGCTCAAGCAGTGGTTCTCAACTAATTGACTCAGATTTGGGGGTGGGGTGTAGGCACCCCAGATATTCTGCAAAGCTCCCCAGGAAGTTATAATACAGAGAGAGTTCTGGGAACCACTGCGTTCAAATTTAGGGACCCCTATGGGACACCTGTGTGGCTCAGTCAGTAAAGTGTCCGACTCTTGATTTCGGCTCAGGTCATGATTTCAGGGTTGTGAGATCCAGCCCCACATCAGGCTCTGTACTGGGTGTGGAGCCTACTAAAGATTCTCTCTCCCCCATTCCTTCTCTTCCCCCCTCCCCCCCGCCACCATTCCTTCTCTTAAAAAAAAATTAGGGACTTCTAAACTCCACAATAACACAGAGTGAAACCACATCCACATTCCTTTTCTTTACAAAACCCCCCTTGGTGCAAATCAACCAAACTGAATATTAGATGGCAATAAGACATGTTATAACACAAGTATAATTATCATTGCTTTGCTGAAAAAATTTTATATTCAATATAGATAAATCTCTTTTGAATATGTTCACACATTTACAATTGGAATATATGTGTATTAAAAAGAACAAGGAATATAAAATTCTATCCTGGTACTGTACTAGCCTTTAGAATAATCCATTTTAGCAATAATCCTTTCCTGTCCTCAGAGAGACACAATCCAGTGATGGAAATAAACTTTTCTAACCTTTTTTGTTTTGTTTTGTAACAACTTGATTGAAATACAGTTTATATACCATAAAATTCACCCTTTAAAAGTAGACAATTCAGTGTTTTTAGTTTATTCACATAACTGTGCAACTATTACCACTAATAATTTTACAATATTTTCATAACCTCAAAAAGAAATCCCATACCAATTAGCAGTCACTCCCTACTACCCTCTCCCTTCATCCCTGGGAAACCACTAATTTACTTTCTATTCCTATGAGTTTTGCCTATTCTGGGCATTTCAAAAAAGTGGGATTATGCACTGCGTGGCTTTTAGTAGCTGGCTGCTTCCACTTAGCATAATGTCCATCCACAAACAATTCAACCATGTTATAGCAGTGAAGAGTACTTTATTCCTCTTATTGTCAAATAATATTCAACTGTACCGATATGCCATATTTTGTCTACACATTCATTAACTCATAGACATTTAAGCTGTTCCCATTTTTTTGGCTGATATGAATAAGGTTATGAATATTCATGTACACATTTTTGTGCAAACATAGACATTCATTTCTCCTGGATGTGTACTAGTCTGCATAGGTGGCCATGACAAAACACCACAGGCTGGGTGGCTTATTTTTTTAAGATTTTATTTATTTATTCATGAGAGACACAGAGAGAGAGGCATAGACACAGGCAGAGGGAGAAGCTCCCTGCATGGAGCCGGATGTGGGACTCGATCCCTGGACCCTGGGATCATGACCTGAGCCAAAGGCAGACGCTCAACTGCTGAACCACCCAGGCATCCTGTGATAACTCTTTCAAAGAATTTCTGGACTGTGTTCCAAAGTTGCTATACTATTTTATAATGCCACCAGCAGTTATTAGAGTTTCAAATTCTCTGCATCCCAGCCACACTTGCTATTCTCTCCTTTCCTGTCTCTTTTTTTCTTTTTCTTTCTTTTTTTCTTTTATGCTAACTTAGACATTATAAAGTAGTAGCTCACTATGGTTTTGATTTGCATTTTCCTAATCACTTATATTAAGTATCCCTTCATGTAACTACTGGACATTCATGAATCTTCTTTGAAGAAATGTCAGTTCTAATTTTTTGCCCCATTTTTAATTGACTTAGTTCTTATTTCTTATTGCTGTTGAGTTTTAAGAGTTTTTAAAATATCCTAGATGCAGGTGTCTTATCAGAGAAATGATTTGCAAAAATTTTCTCATTCTGTGGGTTGCTTGTCACTTTTCTTGGAGGTGTCGTTTGCAACATGGAAGTTTTTTTTATTTTGATGAAGTCCAATTTATTTGTGTCTCTTGTTCTTTCAGTAAAGAAGTCACTGCCTTACCCACATCACAAATATTTATGCCTATTTTCTTCAGAGAGTTTTACAGCTTTATCTCTTACATTTAAGATTATTGACTGACCATCTTGAAATAATTTTTATATACAGAGAGATCCAACTTCATTCTTTTGCATGTGGATACCCATTTGTTGAGACTATTCTTGCCTACAGTGAATTATTCAGCACTCTTGTTGAATATTAAACCATAAATATAAGGATTTATTTCTGGATGCTTAATTCTAACTCTATTGGTCTATTCTCATGCCAGTACCACACAGTCTTCATTATTGTATCTTTGTAGTAGGCTTTGGAATCAGGGAGTTAGAATCCTCCAATTTTAAGTATTCTGGGTCCCTTGGCATTTCCACATGAATTTTAAAGTTGAGTCATTTATTTCCTTTTTTTAAGGTAAACCAAATAATACAATTTATATATTTCCATTAAGTTTTTTCATAATTGTAATATTTTATAATTTCATATAATTTTCTAACAGGATGCTTTCCAAACTTAAAACTAACAATATTAATGTGTTGGGCCTAAGAACATATGAGGCAAGAACCTAGAGAACTGCAAAGAGTGAGAACAAAAGAAATCCACTTATATTATTATAGTTAGTATATATATATAATTATATATTATATTTAAGCTAAACATCTCTTTTTCAGTAGCTGATAGATTAGGCAAACAGAAAATTGGTAAAGATAGAGTTTACCTAAGTAGCACTATCAATAAACTGAATTTATTTGACATTTATATATTCCATCCAACAACACAACAAACATTCTTCCTGAACTTGCATAGCACATTATTCACCAAGATAAACCATATTCTGGTCACTCTTGACCATAAAACACACCTTAACAAAGTTTAAAAGAATAAAAATCAATCAACTGGAGGAGGACAATCACCAAATGGTTTCACTCATACATGGACTATAACAAATACTGAAAAGAACTATTAGGGAAAGGAGGGGAACTGAGTGGGAAAAATCAGAGAGGGAGACAAACCATGAGAGACTCCTAACTCTGGGAAACAAACAAAGGGTTGTGGAAGGAGAGGTGGGGGGGCGCTGGGGTAGCTCGGTGACAGCACTGAGGAGGGCACTTGATGGGATGAGCACTGGGTGTTATACTGTGTTGGCAAATTTAATTTAAATTTTTGAAATGTAAAAAAAATAATAAAAATAATACAAATTGTTATCAGACTACGTTGAAATTCAAGTAGAAATCAAAAACAGAAAGACAACTGGAAGATTCCCAAATGTTTGGAACTTAACACACTTCTATTCTACAAAGCAGTCTCATGATATTAAAAAAAAAAACATTTTAAACTGAATAAAAATGAAAATATACCTCATCAAAACTTGAGAGATGTGGCAAAATCAGTATTTAGAAGGAGGCTTATAGCATTAAGTGCATCTATTAGAAAATAATAAACATATAAAATTAATTATATAATTCTATACTTTAGGAAATCTGGAGAAAGAACAATTTAAGCCTAAAAGAGCAGAAAAAAATAATAAAATTTAGAGCAGAAGTCAATGAAATTGAAAACAGAAAAAATAGAGAAAATCAATGAAACAAAAGCTAGTTCTTCAAAAATATTTTAAAAATTAGTAAACCTCTAGCCAGGCTAACCAAGTGAAAAAAAAAAAAAAAACAGAGAGAGAAGACATAGGTGGACATTAAAAAGATAGTAAAGAAACTCTCTAAGTTTGTGCCCACAAATTTAATAATGTAGATGAAATGAACAAAGTCCTCAAAAGGCACAAACTATAATCCACACAAGGAGAAATAGGAATAGATAATCGGAATATATATATATATATGCATATATACATAAACTATAGCTATGTATCTAGAATTTATAACTATATAAAAAAGGAAATCAATAATTAATAACCTTTTAAAAATATAATCAACAAGGTCATATGATTTTACTGGTGAGTTCTATCAAACATTTAACAAAGAAATGGTGCCAACTTTCCGCAATATATTTCAGAAAATAGAAACTGAGGGAGCACCATTATCCTGCTACCAAATCCAAATAAAGGCATTACAAAAAAGGAAGATGTACAGGTGAAAAATAAGCACATGAAAAGATATTCCACATCACCCATAATTAAGGAATTGCAAATCAACATAATGAGATACCATTACAAGTCATTAACAAGAATGGCCAAAATCAAAAAACTGATAGTACCAACTGCTGACGAAGATGCAGAGCAATGAGAACTGCCATTCGCTGGCCATTCACTGAGAATACAAAATGATAGTCACTGTGGAAGACAATTTGGCAGTTTCCTCCCAAACTGAACTTAATTATGCCATACCAATCAGCAAATGCACCCCCAGGCATTCACCAGGTTGCTTCAAATACTTATGTCTACAAAGAAAACCTGCACACAAATGCTTATACTAGCTTTACTCATAATTATAAAAAAACTGGAAGCAACAAAGAAGTCCTTAAGTGGGTGAATGGACAACAAATTGATACACCTATATAGTGGAATATTTTTCAGTGGCAAAAAGAAATGAGCCATCAGGACATGAAAAAAAATTGAAGGTCAAGTCATTAATTTCCATTGAAGATAACTCAAGGAGAATTGCCACCTTAATTATATTAAGTCTTCCATTCCAGTAACATGGGTTCTCTATTTTAGATTTATGGTAACTTGCAACAATGCTTTGTAGTTGTCACTATTCAAGGTTTTTTGCTAAATTAATTTGTCAGATTTTTATTCTTTTTCATGCTATTATAAATACAATCAGGGTGTCTTTTATTTCTTTTTCTTGCTGAGGCTTAGAACATCCAGTACTCATGACACTAGGTAAGCCTGGAGTTTTTCACCACTATATGTAAGATTAGCTGTGAATATTTTATAGATGCCCTTTATCAACTTGAGGAGGTTCCCTCCTATTCCTAGGTTTTTCTTTATTTTATTTTTTAGGATTTTTATCATGAATAATGTTGAAATTTGTAAAATGCTTTGTTGGTATCTATTGAGAGGATCATATATTTTTTTACCTTATTCTATTTATATGGTAAGTAACACATTTACGATTTTGAAAGTGAAACTAACCTGTGATAGATCCCACATGGTCATGATGTATTTATCTTTTTATGTATTACTGGATTTTTTTTGCTAATATTCTTTTAAGATATTTTTTGTCTATGTTCATAAGGAATACTGGTCTGTAGTTTTATTTACCTCTGACATCTTTGTCTGGTTTGGGTCTCAGAGTAATACCGGCCTCATAAAATGAGTGGGAAAGATTACTTCCTCTCATTTATTTTTGAAAATCTCTTCCTTCATTATTACCTCATTTTGTGTTAAATATGTATTTCTTAGTACCCATTTTGATTTCCCTTTTGTTTCTTTTGATGTATTTTCAGAATTATTTTCTTAGTGGTTGCATCTTAAAACTATCTAATGTATATTAGTTTAAATTTTATTTTAATAGTATAGAAGAACATTGCTTGAATGTACCTCCTTTCTCTCCCTCCTCCTTACTGCTTTTGTTGCTATACAAATGACATCTTTATACATTATAAAGCCATTGACACAGTTTTATAATTATTGCCTTATGAAGTTGTCTTTTGAATCAGGAGAAGAAAAGAGTCACAAGTAAAAACACATTTATATTTTATTTTATATTTACCTTCATTGTTACCTTTATTGGTGTTTACTTTTTTAGCTAGATTCAAGTCTAGTCCTTTCATTTCTACCTGAAAGGTTTCTTTTAATATTGCTTGTAATGCAAGTTTACTTGCAACAAATTCTCTCGGTTTTTGTTTGAAAATGTTTAATTTTTCCTTCTTTTGTAAAAGATAGACTTCCCAGATATAAAATTACTAATTGACTATCTTTTCCTTTCAGTTCATTTGAAAATACCAACTCACTCCATTTTGGTTTCCATGGTTTGAATGAGAGGTCAGCTGTTAGTCTTATTTAGGATGACTTCTATGTGATGACTTTTCTCTTGCCATTTTCACAATTTTCTGTCTTCTTCTTTCAAGAGTTTGACCCTGATGTGTTTAGATGTGGATCTCTTTGAATTTATCCTACTTGAAACTTATTAAGCTTCTTGGATGTGTTAATTCATGCTTTTCATTAAATTTGGGGGATATTAAGCCATTCTTTCTTCAAATATTTTCCTCCCCCTTTTAATCTCCTTTTCTCATTCTTGGACTCCCATTACGTGTTGGTATCCCTAATGGTATCCTACCATTCTCTGAAACTCTGACCATTTTCCTTATTTTCCTTCATTTCTTTTGCTTTTATTTATCAGATTATTCTCTATGTATTTTCAAATTTGCTGATTCTTTCTTCTGCCCACACAAATATTCTGTTGAATCCCTCTATTAAATATTTTTATTAGACACTGTACTTTTCAACAAAGAGTTTCCATATGGTTCTTTTTGATAATTCATATCTCTTTCTTGATATTCTCTACTTGGTGAGACATCATTCTCATAATTTCCTTTAATTCTTTAGATAGAATTTTCTTCAGTTTCTTTGAAGTTCTTTATAAAAGCTTAAACTTTGCCTAGTGGTGGTGGAAGGGGAGGAGGGCAGGGGGTGGGGGTGACTGGGTGGTGGGCACTGAGGTGGGCACTTGACGGGATGAGCACTGGGTGTTATTCTGTATGTTGGCAAATTGAACACCAATAAAAAATAAATTTATTATTTAAAAAAATAAACTCTGCCTAGTAAGTCCCACATCTGGACTCCCTGAAGATAGTTCCTATTGACTGCTGGCTTTTTTTTTTTAATTTCCCTACTTCTCTGGGTTTTTATTTGTTTCATGTGGTTGTTCTAAAAACTAATGGTACTGTTTCTTCAATGACTTTTTTTTTTTTACTAATCCTATAAAGTCGATATCACCTGTTATATGTAGCTACTGAAGTCTCTGTTTGGCTAGCTTAGTGGTCAGATCATAATTGCACAGAGATTTCCTTAAACACCTTCAACCAAAAGGTTATCCATTCTTTGTAAAGCAACTGGGTTAGGCCAAAGCTTCATCAGTTTATAACTCTTTTAACTTTTATCTCCCACTTGTGCAGGACCTCAGATATGGCCTCAGGTAAAAATATTATAGCCTTCTTAAGTTTTCATTGGAAATGTGCACAGCCCTGCACATGTGTGTGCTCTTCTAGATCTCCAGGAATACACTGGAACATTTCAAAGATCACAATAGACATCTCAGTCCCCAGATCTACTTTTTAAGTTTTTTTTTCTATCCAGCTTCCCATTTGTCCTAGCTGACATCACTGCTCCAAGCAGCTGCAATGTTAAAACAATCACCTTCACTATTTTCAAAAATATCCCGGGCTACACCTTTGCCCACTGAGCAACCTTTGATTCAGGCCAAATAACAAGTCCTGTAAATGGGGCTTTTCCAAGGAGCTGTAAGATGGACCAAAAAGTGAGAGTTCTCTGGTGACAGAGCTTTTGGAGGAGTTCCAAACCCAGTCTTCCCTCCCTAATGGCTGCTAGCCTATTGATTTTCACAGATACCATGGCTGCAAGGCTGCTGGTTTTTGAAGGCTAATGGGTAAGGGAGGTGAGAATAAGGCCAGGTAAAATGCCACAAATTTCGCTCTTCTTATCAAGATTCAGCTCTTCTACTGGGAAAAAAAATCTTAAATTGCTGCAAGCCTTTGGCTAATTTCCAGAGTTCTGATAAAACTTATTTTAATAATTCCTGCTTGATGCTTTTTTGAAGGAGTGGGGTTTTGAAGGCTCTTACTCTTTCATTCTGGAAGTCCCTTTCTAAGCTTTTAACTTCTTACAAGACAATAATATGAGTTATCTAATAACTTGAATGTTACATAGTGGAGTTGTGTGAATAATATTATGGAAGCAAAGTCATAGCCAATTCTGCTTGTAAGGCTGAATACATAATATAATACAGAAGTAATGGCATCTGAGCTAGATCTTGAAAAATAAGTGGAATATATGTGTGCACAGATACTAAGAGAACAAACCAAGAGAAGACATAACAAATAGAATCAAGGGATCCCTGGGTGGCGCAGCAGTTTAGCGCCTGTCTTTCGCCCAGGGCGCGATCCTGGAGACCCGGGATCAAATCCCATGTCGGGCTCCCGGTGCATGGAGCCTGCTTCTCCCTCTGCCTATGTCTCTGCCTCTTTCTCTCTCTCTCTCTCTCTCTCTCTCTCTCTCTCTCTGTGACTATCATAAATAAATAAAAATTTAAAAAAAATAGAATCAAGCCCATAATAATATAGGCAGAAAGTAAATTTAAAGCACTTGGAGTTCTACAATAGAACCGAACAGAAAGTCAACTAAGGAACAGTGACCAGAAATTATGAAGATACACATTCTCTTGATTCTTTTTTAATTTGGGGATCCCTTTAATTCCCCCCCACACATCCATCTTACCAACAGTTTACATTATGTTGTTTCTGAGAATCGATTCTAGGCTTTCTTTTTATTTTTGTCCCATAAGCCATGAAGTAATGAATTATTTCATCATTTCAACAATTTTCTATTATGTTCTTCCTTTTTTTGCCAGGAATTATTCTAGGTGCTGATAATACGGAAGTGAATAAAGGCACAAGACAAAAAGACTTTGTTCTCATAGAACTCATGCTCCAAAGAGGACAAGAAAGTGACAATAAAAAATACATAATTCCATTTACTATTAAGTGACACAAACAAAATAGAATAAGGGGATAGAAGTGGTGGGTGTATATTTCAAACAAGGTGGTCAAGAAAGTGTTCTTGAAGGAGACAGAGATTAGAAGTGAAGGAAGCAAGGAGGCAAGATATGTGAATACCTGGGAGAAGACTATTCCAGGCAGAAAAAACATGTAGCACATGGGTCCTCAGGGTGGAGCAAAACTAGCATGTTCAAAATACATTTCCTGAGTGACTGGCTTGGAGTGAATGAGGATAAGATCATTAAGGTGGCCAGAGCCTAGAATACGCAGATCTCATAGGCCACAGTAAAGATGATGAGTGTATCTTAAGAAGATATTAATGATAATAGCGATAGTAGATAGAGAGTATGTTTATAGTTCGCTGCAGCAAGGGACAATATCCCAAATGAACCACAGGATATCTCAGTAAAAGCTTGGAGAGGTTTATTATAAGATTTTAACTTTGTGTGATTTGGGGAAAGTTAAACAAAATTGGAATCTGTTTTTAGAAACGCTGCTGTCAGAAAGTAAGTAATTCAGTGATTAACATCTTAGTCATTTTTACCTACAATGTGGGAGGAATTAGGGAAGATTGGAGTTGCCAATAGTAAAGAAGCAGGAGTTACTCGCACCAGTGGGGAAAAGGTGATGTTCCATTATTTTTGTGGTTGTTAGAGTGCCCTTGTCTTGGTGCCTATTTATATCTAACTACAAAATGACATTTCTTTGTCTTATTCTACCGTAGTCATGGAGTAAACTTATCTAATATGCAGATATTAGGCTTAGTGGGGAAAACTAAGGTACAGCACTCAGGCATTAGTTCTTTGGGCTTTTTCTCTTTCTCAGTAATAATAGGAAATGCTTACTTTGTAATAAAAATGTGTCAGGCTTTACATATAAATGTAACTGTTTTTACAAACAAGCTCATTTCATCTTCATACCAACCATATGAAGTAAATAATGTTATTATTCTTTAAAGAAACTGAAACACTGAGGACAAAAGGAATTTACTCAAAATTACAGGTTTCCTGGGGACAATTCACAGTAAACATTCTTAAGACCAAGTCTCCTGAAGAGGCAGGTGTCAAGTGGAAGGAACAACTACTCTAAAGCTCTCTCCTTCTCAACTACAAATTGATTCCCCAAGAAGGAAAAGGCATGGTGGGGGGAGGACTCAGATTCTGCTTATAATTACTCTTTCAGGCAGCCATGATAGAGTAAGCTACACTGCATCTTCATATTGCTGCACTTATTGCCACTCCCCTCTTCCTATCTGGGTTAACATTTTTTTGGATAATATAATACAGAAGATAGCAAAAATAGACTTAGACTCAAAATTATTTTATTCTTCTCCCTGTTCCAGACAGGAAAGTGGTAGAGTCACTATTCAAACCTGAAAAGATATATGAACTAGAACATTACCACCTACCCATTTATTTCTGCTGAGTCTGTTACTGTTCAAGGTATGACATCTGATTCTGTTTGTTCAAAGAAGAAGAAACACTGAAGAAATAATGACCAAAAATTTTTGAAAATTAGTATTAGTCACCAAAATATGGATCCAAGAATCTCAAAAACTAAAATGCATAATAAACACCAGACATATAATGTAAACCTAGACATATGATATTTAAACTACTGTAAAACAATAGGCCAATATCTTTGATGAATATAAATGGAAATTGTGTCGATAAAATGCTAACAGAAATAACTCAACAACACAGTAAAAGGATACACCATGTTCAAGTGGGATTTATCCATGGAATGCAAGGTTGGTTCAACACAGATAAAGCAATACATGAATGTGAAATATATATACACATATACAATATATACATATATACAATATACATATATATAATATATATACACATAATATATAATATAGAGTAGAATATATAGGATATATGTTACATGATAATAGAATAATAGAATATATGACATATATATTATATGGTTACTATATATTTAATACATATATTTAAAATATATGTTGTATATCCTATTATTATATACATTTTATATATATTATGATAGAACACTATTAAGCCAGGAGGAAATACTGCAAAGGAAACTTGTGACATGCTTGAATGTCATAAGCATGTCACTTAGCAATGTTGAAGGCATTATGCTAAGTGAAATAAGTCAGAGAACAAAAAATGCTCCATGTTATCACTTATATGTAGAATCCAAAAAACTGAACTGATAGCAACAGAAAACAGATTGGTGGTTACCAGAGATGGAGAGTGAAGAAAATGGGTGAAGGTGGTCAAAATTTACAAACTTCCAATTTAAAAGGTAAAAAAAAATTGTAAGGATATAAAGTACAGCATGGTGGCTAGACTTAACAATATATTATAATCGCATATTCGAAAGTCGCTAAGAAAATAAATCTTAAAAGATACCAACAAAAGAAAAATTTTGTAACTATGTGTAGTCATGGATGTAAATTAAACTTAGTACTGATCATTTTGCCATATCTATCTATCATCTATCTCTCTTTATGTTTTATAACTTAAATTTATAAGAAGTGTGTGGGAAATATCAGAAAGGGAGACAGAACATAAAGACCCCTAACTCTGGGAAACGAACTAGGGGTGGTGGAAGGGGAGGAGGATGGGGGGTGGGGTAAATGGGTGACGGGCACTGTGGGGGGCACTTGACGGGATGAGCACTGGGTGTTATTCTGTATATTGACAAATTGAACACCAATAAAAAATAAATTTATTATTAAATAATTTATATAATGTTATTTATATCTCAATAAAATGGGAAAAAATAAAATAAGGGAGTATTTCCCAAATGTCTTTCAATACCAGGAGGGAGAACTTTACTATGCATGGAAAAATATAGTATGTATGTGTGTGGGTGTGTGTGTGTATTTTTACATATATTTTTTAAACATCAAACGTGCCCCTCAACTCCCTCCAGTTAAATTCTACAGTTTAATACTTCAGTTCAAGTATATGGGATCACACCATCCACCCAATGAAAGTTAGATAAATTCTTGATTCCAAATAATAATTTTGGCAGGCTTTAGTGTCAAGAAAATTCTTTGTGCATTCAAACATTAAAACCTTTTAATGAATAAATAACTCAAAAAACTGGCTGCTGTGCATACTAGGATATCAATTTTCACGACTGGAAAAGTGCTGTCACCATTTAAAAGACAAAAACATTTCTACCTAACACAAATGATCCTGCGAAAATAAGCAAACGGCAAGTCATAATCCTTCATGAAACTCTTTTTGCTCATTGATGCTGTGTAGCCAATAAATTATTAACAAGGTTGTAGTCTCACTAGAGACGGCTACAAACCAATAACAGAAAAAAAAAGTTATTAAATATCTCAACTCCATACACACATACCCATATACACATGCATATATAGACATATAAGTAATAAAAATGAAAGGATCCAAACTTTGAGTCATCTCTCTCAGCAATAACTCACTCTAAAGAACAAAGAAAATTCAACAATCATGCCAAATTTTATGGTCACCTGCTAAAATGGTCTGAAATAACCTAAAGGACTAGATGGGGAGTTATCGTTTAAAACTTTGGCATTCCATCACACATTCCATGTTCTCTACTCTTGGAATTTGATCACCATGAAATGAAATTTACTTCTCAGTGTCATACTAGAAGCACAGAGTGAACCTGGAAGAAAACCTGCTAATATAAAGAAGGAATAGCCACTTTCCAACCATGGAGTAAGTTAACAGGAATTCTCATTCATGAGAAATCTGACAACATGACTCTGATACTGATATATGAGAATCTAAAACTTGCAGCAGACTCAAAAATGAATAAGACTGAATGCAAAAGAAGAAGAAAATTTTAAAAAAGCTCATGTCCCAGTAAGCTGGTGTTGCTATAGTGCTGGTACTATCATAAGGGCAACAAAAAAAATAAGTATCTGCTCTAAGAATAGCATGGGAGTATCTGATCAACACTGGGGAAACTGAGTCCAAAGGCCAATTAAGGGCCTCCTGAGGGAGGGGAACATTGAGGATATAACTGACTATCCCCGCTCATCAATTCTCACTTCTGGAAGTCACAGGAGACACTATCCCATAGGAGGAATCAGATTTCAGAGAAACATAGATAAGTCTGTAGTGGAGCCAATATTTCTCTCCAAACCAGAAGTGTCCAGCAACGCAAGCGCCCTCTCTGGGCTGCTGCCTGCCAAGGAGCCCATGTTCTCCATCGTGCCTGCCTTCTGCTGCCCTGGAAACAGAGGATTACAAGTCAGACCTGCCGGATCTACGGGGAGGTGGGTTCAGAGGAGGTACAAGTGTAGGACAGTCCTCAGGTAGGCCTCCTAGCTCCACCGCCCCTGTGTGATCCTGGAAACAATAGCCCCTCATGTCACCCAAAGAATGTAAGGAGATTCATCTTTACACCTGAGAGGCCTGGCTGTCAGGGAACCGAGAGATGGGGATGAGGAAGAAGGGAGAGTTGGTCCTTCTTAACCAGGAGCTACATCCGGGCAGAACCAGGTCTGTCCCTCACTGTGGAGGGGATTCTGAAATAAATTAATAAATTAAGACCAAACTACTAACAACAGAAACGTAGGCAACTTCACAGGCTTTGTTTTGCTTGTCTCACCATGGAAATCACACGACACGTAAGACTTACTCAGAGAAAGAAGTTTTCGCGAAGATTCTCCTTCAACTTCCCAAAGCAATGCCAACCTTCCACATCTGGACTAGGCAAGGGAGTAGGAGGGGGATCTTGGTCAGAGGGAGGGGTTATGGCTCCCACACTGCTCTCGGTTCCCAGAGGCCTCTGCTGGGCAGTGTCTGACATTTGGGAGCGTCTGCATCCATCCCTAACCCAGAAGAACGGAGGCCTTTCCGGGACACTGTGTGTCACTTCAGGGAAAACCCTCAAAAATCCTTAAATAATATACCAGTTACATTGCTCAGTTTCTCGACCTATAAGTAGGGATTCAACCTACACCAAGGTTTTACAGAAGCATTTGAATTCAACAGGTAGAAGATGGAAGTGATATGAAAGCCATCATGTAGATGTCTGGGGGTTCCAATTTTTATCGAGTTGACAAACCATGATGAACGCTGAAGAATGGATGGTATGTTTGATGATTTTTGTCTCAGTTGTCAGATAACTTTAGACACCGACACCTACAATTCAACACTGATCCAGAATAACAGTGAAATGCAGAAGGTTTCTGTGTGTTGTCACCTTTCTCCCTCTTCTGATGCCTAACATCTGGGTCTCTAATTCCAAACATTTTAGTAATTGAAACACTGTCCAGTAGTAAGGGTCTATCTCTCTTAATCTATAGAAACGAATACGTGATGTTCACACCTACTTACATTTGTGAGCACTGCCATCAACCTTCTCCAAGCTGCTTACTGCATAACATCCTGCGTTTTAATGCGAGAAGGTTCAGAGAGAGAAATGAGAGAATACAAATATCTAAAGTCTGATCACCAAGCCCTACCCAAGGTTTATAATCTTCAGCAGCGTAGCTATTTATTTAATGGAATAATAGAATCTGAGGGAGTTAGGGATCTCCAAAAAGGAAATATTTCTGAAGATTAAGGAATAAGGTCATATTTGTCATTGTCACTTTTTCCTCTTCTACCCCTCAGGAAGCTGCGAATATGTCAGGAGTCAGCACAGTGACTGAATTCATACTCCTGAGTTTTCCGTGCTCCAGAGAGGTTCAGGTCCTCCTCTTCCTGCTGTTCTTTGTGTCCTACATCCTGACACTGATGAGGAATGGGGCCATTGTCTGTGCAGTGAAGCTGGATCCCAGGCTTCACACCCCCATGTACCTTCTGCTGGCCAACTTCTCGTTCCTGGAGATCTGTTACATCAACACCACCGTTCCCAATATGTTACAGAACTTCCTATCTGAGACCAAAACCATCTCTTTCACAGCCTGTTTCTTCCAATTCTACTTCTTCTTCTCCATGGGCATCAATGAGACCCTCTTACTGCCCCTCGTGGCTTTTGATCGGTACTTGGCCATCTGCCAGCCTCTCCATTATCCTATCATCATGAACAACCGCCTCTGCATGAACCTGGTGGCCCTGTGCTGGGTCACAGCCTTCCTCTGCTATCCGATCCCTATCTATTTTATCACACAGCTCCCCTTTTGTGGCCCCAACACCATTGACCACTTTGTCTGTGACCCCAGTCCTCTTCTGGCCCTGTCCTGCATCCCTGCCCCTGGAATTGAGCTTTCCTGTTCTCTATTGAGCTCTCTCATTATCTTCATCACCTTCTTCTTCATCCTTGGTTCGTACACCCTGGTTCTCAGAGCAGTGTTGCGTGTCCCCTCAGCAGCTGGCCGACGTAAGGCCTTCTCCACCTGTGGTTCCCACTTGGTTGTGGTCTCTCTTTTCTATGGAGCCCCCATGGTGATGTACATCAGCCCAACCTCTGGAAATCCATCTGGGATACAGAAGATTGTAACCTTGTTCTACTCATCAGTGACCCCTCTTATAAACCCACTGATCTACAGTCTATGGAACAAAGACATGAAAGCTGCCTTGAGAAAAATTCATATGAGCACAAAAATTAGAGCAAATAAGAGCTCATGAATGGGCAAAATCTAATTAATTATTTTTCTACATTCTATTCCCATCTAAAAAGTAGATATTTCTTTATTTGCCTCTTGAAACGCAAACTCAAAATCATCTATTCCTGCCTACTTACATAATGGACAATCGTATGACAAATTAAACCATACCTTGCCCTCAGGTCAGGAATTTGTAGATCATAATTTAAATTAAATTACCTGGGAGGGGAGGGGCAAGATGGCAGAAGAGTAGGGTCCCCAAATCACCTGTCCCCAACAAATTACCTAGAAAACCTTCAAATCATCCTGAAAATCTACGAATTCGGCCTGAGATTTAAAGAGAGACCAGCTGGAATGCTACAGTGAGAAGAGTTCGCGCTTCTATCAAGGAAGGAAGACGGGGAAAAAGAAATAAAGAAACAAAAGGCCTCCAAGGGGGAGGGGCCCCTCGAGGAGCCGGGCTGAGGCCGGGGCGAGTGTCCCCAGGACAGGAGAGCCCCGTCCCGGAGGAGCAGAAGCTGCACCAACCTTCCCGGGCGGAAAGGCCTCCCGGGGAATTGGAGCAGGACCCAGGAGGGCGGGGATGCCCTCGGGCTCCCGGGGACAGTAACAGACGAACTGCGCCCCGGGGAGATGCGCGGAGCTCCCTAAGGGCTGCAGCGCTCGGCGGGACCCGGAGCTGCTCGGAGGGGCTCAGGCGGCGGCTCCGCGGAGGGGGCTGCGGGGCGGGAGCGCGAATCCAACAGCGCAGGCCCCGGGGCACAGGGCACCGGGACACAGCCCAGGATCCGGCCTCCCCCCGGGACAGGCAGAGGCCGGGAGGGCCCAGGACAGCAAGGACGCTCCGGCCCCGAGCTGAGCAGATCAGCGGCCCTGCCCGGGAGCCCCCAGGCCCTGCAGACGGAGAGCCCCGGAGTTACTGCGGGAGCTGACTCCAGGGTCCCAGAGCTGCCCCCGCCACTGTGGCTTCCTCCGGGGGCCTCACGGGGTGAACAACCCCACTGAGCCCTGCACCAGGCAGGGGCAGAGCAGCTCCCCCAAGTGCTAACACCTGAGAATCAGCACAGCAGGCCCCTACCCCAGAAGACCAGCTAGACGGACCAGTTCCAGGGGAAGTCAAGGGACTTAAAGTATACAGAATCGGAAGATACTCCCCCGTGTTTTTTTGTTTTTGTTTTATTTGTTTTTGTTTTGTTTTGTGCTTTTTTTTTCTTTCTTTCTTCTTGATTTCTGATTGCTTCCCCCACCCCAACCCCTTTTTTTCTCCTTTCTTTCTTTTTCTTTCTCTTTTTCTCTCTTTTTCCCCTTTTTTCTTCTTTCTCTTTTTTCTTTTTCTCTTTTCTTTCCTTCTCTCTCTTTTTCTCCTTTTCCCAATACAACTTGTTTTTGGTCACTCTGCACTGAGCAAAATGACTAGAAGGAAAACCTCACCTCAAAAAAAAAGAATCAGAAACAGCCCTCTCTCCCACAGAGTTACAAAATCTGGATTACAATTCAATGTCAGAAAGCCAATTCAGAAGCACTATTATACAGCGACTGGTGGTCTAGAAAAAAACATAAAGGACTCAAGAGACTTCATGACTGCAGAATTTAGATCCAATCAGGCAGAAATTAAAAATCAATTAAATGAGATGCAATCCAAGCTAGAAGTCCTAACCACGAGGTTTAACGAGGTGGGAGAACGAGTGAGTGACATAGAAGACAAGTTGATGGCAAAGAGGGAAACTGAGGAAAAAAGAGACAGGCAATTAAAAGACCATGAGGATAGATTAAGGGAAATAAATGACAGCCTGAGGAAGAAAAACCTACGTTTAATTGGGGTTCCCGAGGGCGCCGAAAGGGCCAGAGGGCCAGAATATGTATTTGAACAAATCCTAGCTGAAAACTTTCCTAATCTGGGAAGGGAAACAGGCATTCAGATCCAGGAAATAGAGACATCCCCCCCTAAAATCAACAAAAACCGTTCAACACCTCGACATTTAATAGTGAAACTTGCAAATTCCAAAGATAAGGAGAAGATCCTTAAAGCAGCAAGAGAAAAAAGTCCCTGACTTTTATGGGGAGGAATATTAGGGTAACAGCAGACCTCTCCACAGAGACCTGGCAGGCCAGAAAGGGCTGGCAGGATATATTCAGGGTCCTAAATGAGAAGAACATGCAACCAAGAATACTTTATCCAGCAAGGCTCTCATTCAAAATGGAAGGAGAGATAGAGAGCTTCCAAGAGAGGCAGGAACTGAAAGAATATGTGACCTCCAAACCAGCTCTGCAAGAAATTTTAAGGGGGACTCTTAAAATTCCCCTTTAAGAAGAAGTTCAGTGGAACAATCCACAAAAACAAGGACTGAATAGATATGATGACACTAAACTCATAGCTGTCAATAGTAACTCTGAACGTGAACGGGCTTAATGACCCCATCCAAAGGCGCAGGGTTTCAGACTGGATAAAAAAGCAGGACCCATCTATTTTCTGTCTACAAGAGACTCATTTTAGACAAAAGGACACCTACAACCTGAAAATAAAAGGTTGGAGAACCATTTACCATTCAAATGGTCCTCAAAAGAAAGCAGGGGTAGCCATCCTTATATCAGATAAATTAATATTGACCCCGAAGACTATAGTGAGAGATGAAGAGGGACACTATCTCATACTCAAAGGATCTATCCAACAAGAGGACTTAACAATCCTCAATATATATGCTCCGAATGTGGGAGCTGCCAAATATTTAAACCAATTAATAACCAAAGTGAAGAAATACTTAGATAAGTTTGGAAGGACTTCAAACACATGGAGGTTAAGGACCATCCGGCTCAAAGATGAAAGGGTCAACCAGGAAATTAAGGAAGAATTTAAAAGATTCATGGAAAATAATGAGAATGAAGATACAACCGTTCAAAATCTTTGGGATGCAGCAAAAGCAGTCCTGAGGGGGAAATACATCGCAATACAAGCATCCATTCAAAAACTGGAAAGAACTCAAACACAAAAGCTCACCTTACACATAAAGGAACTAGAGAAAAAACAGCAAATGGACGCTATGCCCAGCAGAAGAAGAGAGTTAATTAAAATTCGAGCAGAACTCAACGAAATCAAGACCAGAAGAACTGTGGAACAGATCAACAGAACCAGGAGTTGGTTCTTTGAACGAATTAATAAGATAGATAAACCATTAGCCAGCCTTATTGAAAAGAAGAGAGAGAAAACTCAAATAAAATCATGAGTGAGAAAGGACAGATCACTACCAACACCAAGGAAATACAAACGATTTTAAAAACATATTATGAACAGCTCTACGCCAATAAATTAGGCAATCTAGAAGAAATGGATACATTCCTGGAAAGCCACAAACTACCAAAACTGGAACAGGAAGAAAGAGAAAACCTGAACAGGCCAATAACCAGGGAGGAAATTGAAGCAGTCATCAAAAACCTCCCAAGACACAAGAGTCCAGGGCCAGATGGCTTCCCTGGGGAATTCTATCAAACGTTTAAAGAAGAAATCATATCTATTCTACTAAAGCTGTTTGGAAAGATAGAAAGAGGTGGAGTACTTCCAAATTCGTTCTATCAGGCCAGCATCACCTTAATTCCAATACCAGACAAAGACCCCACCAAAAAGGAGAATTACAGACCAATATCCCTGATGAACATGGATGCAAAAATTCTCAACAAGATACTAGCCAATAGGATCCAACAACACATTAAGAAAATTATTCACCATGACCAAGTAGGATTTATCCCCAGGACACAAGGCTGGTTCAACACTCATAAAACAATCAATGTGATTCGTCATATCAGAAAGAGAAAAACCAAGAACCATATGATCCTCTCATTAGATGCAGAGAAAGCATTTGACAAAATACAGCATCCATTCCTGATCAAAACTCTCCAGAGTGTAGGGATAGGGGGAACTTTCTGCGACATCTTAAAAGCCATCTATGAAAAGCCCACAGCAAATATCATTCTCAATGGGGAAGCACTGGGAGCCTTTCCCCTAAGATCAGAAACAAGACAGGGATGTCCACTCTCAAAACTACTATTCAACATAGTATTGGAAGTCCTAGCATCAGCAATCAGACAAAAAAAAAGACATTAAAGGCATTCAAATTGGCAAAGAAGAAGTCAAACTCTCCCTCCTCGCCAATGACATGATACTGTACATAGAAAACCCAAGAGCCTCCACCCCAAGATTGCTAGAATTCATACAGCAATTTGGTAGCGTGGCAGGATACAAAATCAATGCCCAGAAATCAATGGCATTTCTGTACACTAACAATGAGACTGAAGAAAGAGAAATTAAGGAGTCAATCCCATTTACAATTGCACCCAAAAGCATAAGATACCTAGGAATAAACCTAACCAAAGAGGTAAAGGATCTATACCCTAAAAACTATAGGACACTTCTGAAAGAAATTGAGGAAGACACAAAGAGATGGAAAAATATTCCATGCTCATGGATTGGCAGAATTAATATTGTGAAAATGTCAATGTTACTCAGGGCAATTTACACGTTTAATGCAATCCCTATCAAAATACCATGGACTTTCTTCAGAGAATTAGAACAAATTATTTTAATATTTGTGTGGAATCAGAAAAGACCCCGAATTCGGGGAATTTTACAAAAGAAAACCATATCTGGTGGCATCACAATGCCAGATTTCAGGTTGTACTACAAAGCTGTGGTTATCAGGACAGAGTCGTACTGGCACAAAAACAGACACATAGATCAATGGAACAGAATAGAGAACCCAGAAGTGAACCCTGAAATTTATGGTCAACTCCTATTCGATAAAGGAGGAAAGACTATCCATTGGAAGAAAGACAGTCTCTTCAATAAATGGTGCTGGGAAAATTGGACATCCACATGCAGAAAAATGAAACTACACCACTCCCTTTCACCATACACAAAGATAAACTCAAAATGGATGAAAGATCTAAATGTGAGACAAGATTCCATCAAAATCCTAGAGGAGAACACAGGCAACACCCTTTTTGAACTTGGCCACAGTAACTTCTTGCAAGATACATCCACGAAGGCAAAAGAAACAAAAGCAAAAATGAACTATTGGGACTTCATCAAGATAAGAAGCTTTTGCACAGCAAAGGATACAGTCAACAAAACTAAAAGACAACCTACAGAATGGGAGAAGATATTTGCAAATGACATATCAGATAAAGGGCTAATTTCCAAGATCTATAAAGTACTTATTAAACTCAACATCAAAGAAACAAACAATCCAATCATGAAATGGGCAAAAGACATGAAGAGAAATCTCACAGAGGAAGACATGGACATGGCCAACATGCACATGAGAAAATGCTCTGCATCACTTGCCATCAGGGAAATACAAATCCAAACCACAATGAGATCCCACCTCACACCAGTGAGAATGGGGAAAATTAACAAGGCAGGAAACCACAAATGTTGGAGAGGATGCGGAGAAAAGGGAACCCTCTTACACTGTTGGTGGGAATGTGAACTGGTGCAGCCACTCTGGGAAACTGTGTGGAGGTTCCTCAAAGAGTTAAAAATAGACCTGCCCTACGACCCAGCAATTGCACTGTTGGGGATTTACCCCAAAGATTCAGATGCAATGAAACGCGGGGACACCTGCACCCTGATGTTTCTAGCAGCAATGTCCACAATAGCCAAACTGTGGAAGGAGCCTCGGTGTCCATCAAAAGATGAATGGATAAAGAAGATGTGGTTTATGTATACAATGGAATATTACTCAGCCACCATTTGCGTCAACGTGGATGGAACTGGCGGGTATTATGCTGAATGAAGTAAGTCAATTGGAGAAGGACAAACAGTGTATGTTCTCATTCATTTGGGGAATATAAATAATAGTGAAAGGGAATATAAGGGGAGGGAGAAGAAATGTGTGGGAAATATCAGAAAGGGAGACAGAACATAAAGACTCCTAACTCTGGGAAACAAACTAGAGGTGGTGGAAGGGGAGGAGGGGAGGTGGGTGACGGGCAGTGAGGGGGACACTTGACGGGATGAGCACTGGGTGTTATTGTGTATGTTGGCAAATTGAACACCAATAAAAAATTAATTTATTAAAAAAATAAAATATGAGTTCGTGAAAGAAAAAAAAAAAGGAACAACTATACTAATGTTGATGATGATGTAATGGTGCCAGCGCTCTCATACACTGCTAGTGTGAATGTAAAACAGTACAAGCAGTTTAGAAAAGTTTAGCAGTTTCCTAAAAAGTTAGCCATTTATCTACCATTTCGTAAAGCCATTTCACCCCTAGCTATTTACCTAAGAGAAAGAAAGCATACAACGTCTTATACACAAATATTCCTAGAAGTTTTATTGATATTAACACAAAACTGGAAACAACCCAAACATCCATCAAAAGGCAAACAAATGAACAAATTCTTGTCTATCCATACAATAGAATATCAGCAATAAAAGGGAATGATCCATCATTAGATACAACATGGATGAATCTTAAAATAATTGTGTCGAGTGTCACGCCAGTCAGAAGAACTAAAATGAACCAAGTCAGGAAACAACACGCTGTTGGTGGGAATGCAAACTGGTGCAGCCACTCGGGAACACAGTGTGGAGGTTCCTCAAAAAGTTGAAAATAGAGCTACTCCATGACCCAGCAATTGCACTACTGGGTATTTACCCCAAAGATACAGATGTAGCGATCCAAGGGGAACCCTACACCTCAATGTTTATAGCATCAATGTCCACAGTAGCCAAACTATGGAAGGAGTCCAGGTGTCGATTGACAGATGAATGGATAAAGATGTGTGTGTGTGTGTGTGTGTGTGCATGTGTGTGTACACACAATGGACTGCCAATCAGCCATCAAAAAAGTGATACCTTGCCATTTATAGTAATGAGGATGGAACTAGAGGGTATTATGCTAAGCAAAATAAGCCAATCAGAGAAAGACAATTATCATCTGATCTCCCTCACATGTGGAATTTTAGAAATAAAACAGAGGATCATATGGGAAAAGAAGGAAAAATAAAACACAAGACAAAATCAGAGAAGGAGACAAACCATGAGACTCTTAATCATAGGAAACAAACTGGGGATTGCTAGGGGAGGGGAGTGGGGGTACTGGGTAACTGGGTGATGGATGTTAAGGAGGGCACGTGATACAATGAGCACTGGGTATTATATACGACTGATGAATCACTGACTTCTGCCTCTGAAACCAATAACAACATGTTAGCTAATTGAATTTAAATAAAATTTAAAAATAAAAAAATATAATTGTGATGAGTGAAAGACACTAGATCAAAAAAATACATGTTATGATTCCATATATATATTTATATATATAAAGGTATAAAAAATGCAAACATCTACAGTGAGAGAAATATTAGGGGATACCTGGAAGTGATGTCAGGGAAGGGTAGGAGGGAGGAATTGCAAAGGGGCACACTTAGGGAAGTTAAGGATAGATGTGTTGGTTGATTAATAAAATGATCAATTGATTGGTTAATATGTCATCCTTCCTGTAAGAGATTTAAAGCAAGGAAATATTTCAACCTATATAGGAAAAAAAAACCCACAGAAATTAAGCTAGGCCCCAAGGGAAGTGAGTAATAAGCCTAGAGATGTCTCCTGACACGGTTTTCCTTTCAAAAACAATAAATGGATCCTCAAGGATCCAAAAAAAAGGGGGGGGCGGTTACTCCCTGACAGACTCTGCTTATAACCTCTCCACCCTTCCACAAACACAACCAAGGGTCCTTACCACAACCACTTCTACTTCTTTTCTCCCCTCTGGTTATTGCCATCTCTCTAAGAAAATTTAAAAAAAGAAGCTTTTGAGAAACTTCAGTTTGGAATTCCCTTTGCTGATCCAGGTAAGAATGCTACGAAGTGTTTAAAAGAGCAAAAGTCACAACCTACTAGCTTTCATCCACAGCCCTCCAAATTTGCTACAGCCGGTCACGTTCAACCAATTATTTCTTAAGCATTTTCTGGTCAGGAAACAGCCAAGATACCTCTGCAGGCACTTATCTCATTCAGTAATCTTTGGACCAGCCCTCTAAAGAGGCATGATTATGGCATTTTATCACTAAAGAAACTGAGTATTAATTTCCTACAATCAATAAAAAAAGCTCTTGACTCTGGATCCTATGTCTTGTCTATAACGCACAGCTATAACTCCAACCAGGAAAATTATCCTGACTTTTCAGTATTTTCTACCGATTACCGATTACTGATGTGCAGGCCCCTCATTGAGACTATACAACCTAGCTGAAGGAGGGAAATGAGTCGTCTCGAGACATGTCTGGGGGGCAACGGAGACACGGGGCCAGCACGGGACATACCAAGATCAGGAAATGCCTTTTTGAGCTGTGTAGCCCAGGACCTGGTTCACTCACTTAGCTGTCTTAACCTTTTCTGAGTTGACTAATTTAACAAGTAAACCAAAAACAGAAAGCAAAAAACAAAACAAAACAAAAAAGATGACTGTTGTTAATTAACTCAGTCCATTAACTCAGCCTGGGGTGGTAAAGACACTGCTGTTGACAGCACCCTCTGCAGTCGCTACAATGGGAATTGATCAGTTTGGGGTTTTTGTTGTTGTTTTGGCAGCTCCTGCTCAGACTCGTGACGGGTAAACATCGCAGTTCTCTTCTGTGCAGAAGAACTAAGTGATAAAAGATGAGTAGCAATACAGGCCTGCTAGATATACAGGATTGAGCATAAAATGGTGATGGCCATTCCTGTTTTCTAGAACACCTTGGTGAGACTTCCTGACACAGAACTCCTCTTTGCAGAGGTATGGTTTTATTCAGAAGCCTAACGTGATGGGTTTTTCTGTTTTTAGGAAGTTATATGCTGCTGCTGCTGCTTGGCAGATGGAGGGTGGAGGAACAAAAGTGGAAGCAAGGGGTTCTGTTAGGTTGCTACTGCAGAAGCGCAAGGAAGGGAAGATGCAGTCATTTAAATTTGGGAAACAACAGTGAAGACAAAGAGAGTATATGACATGAGTCGTAGTTCAGGAGCAGAAGGTTCTTGCTGATGAACTGGATGTGAGGGGAAAGAGGAAGGAGGAGAGGAGACATTAGACTAAACCAGGAAAGGTAAGTTCTTGTATATTAAGCCATTAAAAGTGCTGAAAATATTTTGAGGTAATGGACAAAGTGATCATTACAAAAAATCGACTTTTAGAAATATCCTGCGAAGTACTTTGATTAAAAATGCCCCAACCTTAGGGGTCTGGCTGGTTCAGTTGGTTCAGCATCTGACTCTTGATCTCACCATAGATCTTGATCTCAGGGTCTTAACTTTAAGCCCCAGGCTGGACATGTTGCCTACTTAAAAAAAAAAAAAAAAAAAAAAAAAGGAAGCAATACCCTAACCACAATTAGTAATAAATTACTCTGAACTATTGAAAACTGAACAGCTTTTCTAAGTTGATACTAAAACTGTTAAGACTAAAAGGGACTTTTTTTTAATTCTATGGAATTTAAAGTCCATTAGCAGCTTTCACATGTTAAAGCAAATCTTATTTTGAGTCACTCCTTCCATTCCTTGGCAGTTAATGTACTGTCCACGGCTTCAATATTTGTTAACAGCCCCATTGAAAGAACAAACATTTGGGGAAAAAATGATTACTTCAGAAAAGACTACATTCTGATTATGTTCACCCTGAATGGGAACAGTGTAAGGTGATGCAAATGAATATTAAATATTTTATGTCTGGTTTAAGTTTGCCTTCAAAAGATGAATACTAAGTATCTGAAACGTAAGCTCAGTTCCAAGTCACGTGTTCTGAAATTCAAAGAGGAAAGGGCATTTAGAAAGTATGAGTTTATGGTACAAGAACCAGAACTTGTTCCTCCCACAGCTGAGGCACTAAAAGACCTGCTGTAATATAAAACATAAACTATCAGGATCTTGGGAAATTTTATTGGCCACATGAGTCCCCCATGTCATCAAAATCAAATAAAATCCAGAAATAGATCTTGCTCAGAGAGGGAAGCTTTTGTACAGTTTATAAATTCCAAACATTACTCAGTTTGCCAGTTTCCTATCATAAATCTTCCTTTTAAATCAACACAAAAATATACTATCATCAACTACTTCCCTCCTGACACCTTCTGCCATTTTATTCCAGAAATTTTATTGTTTTTGAGTACTCCCAACAGACCACCGTCAGACTCCTTGGACAACTATGCAGGCTCTGAAAAATAATTTGATTAATTAATACTACATTCCAGATAATGGAAATGGATATTTTTCATGTTTCTTAGACTTACCTTATTTACAGAGGCTATAATACCAAGACCCAGGATTCAGGGCAGGATTATTTAACAAAGGATGTATATTGTGTGTTTTTCTTAGCTCAGCAAAACATAAAGCCATTATGCAAATATATAACCATCTAAAGTCATCCTGACTTGAGGTGCTCCCAAGCAGTGACAAAAAGGGAGAAAAAATTAAAGTTTTCTCTTCTTTTCAAGCTTAATGCTACATTTACCTTAACATTAGAGAATTGTATCAGGTTCCACTGGAATATATCAACTGGAATAGAAATAGAAAATGGATTTTGTGGAGTCATATCCCCATCCCAGACAAAGACCCGTTTCCACAAAACCACAATAATCCTCATCCTATCCCTCAGCTGTATCTATCCTAGAAGGCTGGGGAGCTATATTAACAGAAGTGAGCTGCAGCTATTTCCTACAATTTGAATGTTTTACTCCTGAAATTGGTGGGTTGCATTACCAAATAGAATTGATGAGTTTGTTAACTACCGCAAAGCAGTAACGTGATTCCAATAGTCGCAAGGTTCTACTGCTCCAACAACACACAATCTGAGTCACCTTTGCTCACAAGTAGCTGTGTTGGGGTGAACTCTTTCTGGGAACTGAAAAAGGTGCATTATTCATTCATTTTTATGAGTATTTATTAAAAGCTGTCTAAGGGGAATGTTACAGCTGGAAGGATCGAGAGGGAGAGGATAGTAATTAGGATGAAGCATGAGGCAGGATTCTAGGGTACAAGTGATAGTCTATTTTTAAGATTATATTTATTTATTTGACAGGGAGAGAGAGAGAGGGCACAAGCAGGGGAGTAGCAGGCAGAGGGAGAGGGAGAAGCAGACTCTCCGCTGAGCAAGCAACCCATGCAGGACTCGAACCCAGACACTGGGATCATGACCTGAGCCGAAGGCAGACACTTACTGATTGGGCCACCCAGGCACCCCATGATAGCCTATTTCTTGACCTCAGTGGTAGTTACTACGGAGGTATATATATAATGATTCATTAAGTTATAAGCTTATGTATTAATCATGTTTGCATATATTTCACAATAAAGAAACATCTGTCTATCCACTGATATTCACTGGCTTCTTGTGTTTTTCAGCTCAACAACTAAACTAGAACAGTATTTCAGGATTAGACAGAAATAGTAATTACTAAGATATAAGTGTTTATTGCGTTCCACAGAGTGGTTTCAATGCATATCTGGATCTGCATCCATACAGACATTCAATAATGTGATGGTCTTTCACAGCTCCCGGACCCATGAAAGTCTCCAGCACCACCAACACGTCCAGCACCATCTCCAGCTTCATCCTCCTGGGCTTCCCTTGCTCCAGGGAGGGGCAGCTCCTCCTCTTTGGGCTCTTCTCCATTCTCTACCTCCTCACCCTCATGGGCAATGGGTCTATCATCTGTGCCGTGCACTGGGACCAGAGACTCCACACTCCCATGTACATCCTGCTCGCCAACTTCTCCTTCCTAGAGATCTGGTACGTCACCTCCACTGTCCCCAACATGCTGGCCAACTTCCTCTCTGACACCAAGGTCATCTCCTTCTCTGGGTGCTTTCTCCAGTTCTACTTTTTCTTCTCCTTGGGTTCTACAGAATGTTTTTTCTTGGCTATTATGGCGTTTGATCGGTACCTTGCCATCTGCCGGCCTCTACACTACCCAACCATTATGACAGGACGTCTCTGCACCAGTCTTGTGGTCAGTTGCTGGGTACTTGGTTTCTTCTGGTTCTTGATTCCCATCATCATCATCTCCCAAATGTCCTTCTGTGGATCCAGGATCATTGACCACTTCCTATGTGATCCAGGTCCCCTGTTGGCCCTCACCTGCACTAGAGCCCCTGTGATAGAGTTAACTAGCTCCACCTTAAGTTCTCTGCTCTTGTTTATTCCCTTTCTCTTTATCATGGTGTCCTACACTCTGGTCCTGAAAGCTGTGTTGAAAGTCCCTTCCGCAGCTGGACGAAGAAAGGCTTTCTCCACCTGTGGGTCTCATCTGGCCGTGGTTTCACTGTTCTATGGCTCAGTGATGGTCATGTATGTGAGCCCAACATCTGAGCATGAAGCTGGGATGCAGAAGATGGTGACTTTGTTTTATTCCATAGTTACTCCACTCATCAACCCTGTAATATATAGTCTAAGGAACAAAGATATGAAACATGCTATGAAGAAATTATTGAGAACATAAAAGTAAGAGTCTTGGTTTAGAAGATTTGGAGACAGAATCTGTTTTTATTTTCTTAGTTAAAAAGAAAACTGATATCATTCAGAATATTGTCTACATCGTTTTGAACTTTATACATCATATAGTTTATTTCCTAAAATTTATGGGGCCATACAGGATCTCAGAGATGCACTTCATCTCACTAACTTTATAGTTGATAGAGTCATAGATTGAAAAACTGAACTCAGTTTGTTGAAGAAATAGAATTTAAAATATATCCTGCCAATTTAGTACGAAAAGTGATGCATATAGAAAGCATTATGAGGTTGCATGTTGGTTGACTGTGACTGAAATGAGGGGTGGGGTTAAGTTGTAAAAGGTGGCTGATTGCTCTCTACCCATGTACATGTTTTTTGAGATGGCTGTCCCATATTTTTTGTATATTGGAATAAAAATTTCTATAAATTATTATGACTGAAAGTAGATATTCTAAATTGTCTCACTGCTAAGTCATATGACTTCTATCTTCAAAACTCTACCTTTAGAAGATTGCTTAAGACAGGGGCCATGAAACTTCAGGAAAAGGGGGAAAGGAAATGTGCAATATACGGGTCTTGTTGCTTCCAACCACCTATATCAGATTATTCTTTTCTGTGAAGGCAGTAGAAAGACCTCACTTTCATAACTTACTACTCTTGATATTTTCTTTAAGGATGCTTTTCATTAAAGATCCTCTCATGAGGTATTTAACTGCGAGCTGAAAGGCTAAGGTGCTCCAGTCTTAGCTCTTCAATGAATTGTGTGAACTTAGGCCAATCACTTAACCTCTCTATGCTTCAGCATCCCTATCTTGTAAAATGGGAGTAATACTACCCCCAGAGGGTTGTTGTAGGGATTAATTAGATATAATATCTGTATAGTAGCTAAGGTTCTTAAAGAAGGCACTATATAAATACAAAATTGTATCTATTAAAGTTGGTTTATTTGTGGAAAAAATATATCTCCTGCCAAGCCTCTCCACAGTGATTGAAGAGAATAAAATAGTTTTATTATTGAACAAGCACTAAAGCAAGGGAATATGTGTATCACAGCAATTGGCTAAGAGATGGCAAAGACATATAGAAATCTCATTCCTTTATGTAGCGAGCAAATACAACTTATTTACATACATGTTTTCAAAATAAAAAATAGTCCTCAAAAAGACTTGACAGCACCCTTGTCACACATAGTTCATCCTAGATTCACTTAGTAATGGGAATGGCCATCTGTGTTTGCTAATTGGCTTCATACAACGGAAAAATAGACCTATGTCTACTACCTGAGACAGTTTTGCAAGTTGGAAATAGGCCAACAAAGCTAGGCTCATACACCCCCACAGAAAGGGGGAATTGGGGCACTACCAACTTTGATGATTACATTTCAAAGAGACTTCCTAGGTCCTTGACAAAGACATTCCTGAGTCATGAAGCTGGCAAGAGTCTCACGTCGATTTTTAAAATTTTTACATACATTTCAATATTTAAAATATTACATTCAGAATTTATTCTTGAGCCAAAACCATGTAAAAAAAAAACCATGTAAGCTGGAATGTGAAATGTACTTTGTGTATTTGACCTATTTTTATAAATTCATCTTTCTTTTTGACTCCAAAGGATACATTGATATTTATTTGTATTCAAGAAAGATCTCTTCAATGCAATTATTCTTCTCATCCACAGTAAAAAAAATGATTTTTCTTTCCTAGTATATAAATAATAAATGCTCATTATAGTAATTCTCAAACAATAAATTATAAAAATATTTTATTTTTTATAAAAATATTTTAAAGTTATCTAAAATCCCACCACTCTGAGGTAACCACCATTAATACTTCAGTCAACAATCTTTCATGTATTCTTGTATACAAGTACACATACATTCACATATGCTAATTTTACATGAATGAGTTTTTCTTATGGTGGACTCCTTTATTTTCTCCTTCCTACCACTTCATCCTCAATCTACTTTTCACTCTACCACCACCACCCCCTACTAGACAGACAATATTAGCAACCTAATACACATGCTTCATACTGTTCTCCATGCTCCTAATTACATCAAAATATTTGTAATCATATATCAAGGTTTTTTCATTTATCTTACAAAAATCAAATTATATTTCATTGACTTCTCAATATAGTGTTTTTACATTTGGTCTTACAATATATGCAACTCCCTCCAAAGTAATTTAGGTGTACCAAATATTTTCATTTTTTATAATAGGCCAGAGATGTATAATTAATAAAATTAGGTTCCTTCAACAGGATCTTTTAATAGGAAGAACTCTTCATGAGCTATGGATAATATTCATCCCATAAAAGACATGACTAAGAACAGGTTTGATGCCCTTATTGAGTAGATTTTACCAAGATGTTTAAAATTAGAGTCTTTATAGAGGCTATCATTATTATAGAGGATATGAGAAGATGTGATTAGTCATCTCTGTTTCTACTAAATAGCCAGATATGGGATGCATATACATTACCATGGTTTCATAGAACAGAGACAGCACCACCAAGAGAGACTCACATTTAGAGAAGGCATTTCAACAATGAAATGCTGGGAGTGCCTGAAATGTAGTTCTTAGAACCAATATATATGATCCACGGATATACAAAAAAGTGAAATGACAAGTATATAGTACATGTTCTATGATATGGCTTAAGTATGGTACATGACTCAGTGGGCCCATTTGTAGCAGATGCTATAATGTGCTGTCCAGATCTTTCCTTCAAGAATGAGACACTCCACAAGACAGGATGAGCACTGGGTGTTATGCTATATGTTGGCAAATTGAACTCCAATTTTAAAAAAAATACAAAATAATTAATTAATTAATTTTAAAAATAAAATAAAAACAACAAACAGCAGCTATTAAAAAAAAAGAATGAGACACTCATTTCTCTAACTGACATAAGTCTAGCATGCTGATATCCTTGCCAGAAATTGCCTCAAGCCACAGAGACTAGCTTTTTCCTTGATTATCTGCCCTACCCAGAGTCAGCTCACATCCAATGATTGGTCAGTGCTGGTGTACAAAGGCTTAACACTCTTTCCTAAATCTGTGACAAATAGGAACAGCCATCCCACCTACAGGATTTCATATGGCAACAACTGAGACTTTTGTTTCAACTTTATCACAATTCAACTTCTTCTTCTACCCTACCCTACTTTCCTCAATCCTGTACAGCTGTTGTTCCCAAGAGAACTCCACAACAATCTCTCTTCATGAAACCTTAGCATCCATTTCCATGGAACCCAATCTATACCACCATGTCACTTAGAAAGAAGATAGAGACTGAATGAGAAAATCAGTGAGTCAAGAGTCACATCACCTTACCACAGATCCTGTCATGAGGATGGGATAGTGCAGTGAGTAGCAGCAGGCCAAGTGCTAACCATCTTCCATGACACAGTAGAAGAACAATGCATTTGTGCTTAGAAAAAAGAAGTACAACCAAGTGAAGCAATCACAATATGAAAAGGTACTGATTTTAGAAAGAAAACTGTCCAACATGTTGGATATTGTACAAGTAACAGAAAATCACGATAGCTGACACTCCATGGAAGCTGATGGAGTAAGAGGATCCTAAGTTCACCTCATCTAATGAATATAACTAGAAAATAGTCTCATCAGTGTAAATAACCCAGAAAATGGCCCGAAGACTGTCAAAACAGACTCTCCACAGCTAAATGTAGAGAAGAGGCCACATCGAAGAGGATAAGAAGGGCAGAGACATGGTGAAGAGTTAGACAGACCATAGGACTGGCTGTGGGAGGGTCTCTGCAAGCACAGAAAGAGGAAAAAAACAGAATATCACACCAGGCACCTCAGGCATGGGGAACCCACACAGAGAAGACCAATCCTTGTAATATTTGGCTTTGAAAACCAGAAAGGCATAATTTCATGATTCTTAGAATCAGCAGGGCTTAACACCAAGAACTTTAAAAATCAGCGGGCTCAACTCTGGGAGAGCCAAGAGGACAAGAGAAAATGGAGTCCCCACCCACTCTCTTTAAGAGACAGCACAACTAAAAGCTCTGTGGAGTTACTGCATAGAAGCAGCATTCAGAAAAACCACGTAGGGTATATGGGAGGGAGACTTATTCGTTAATTTCAGAGCATGTGCTAGAGGTGCAGGGAACCTTGAGAGAATTCTCCAAGAATAAGAGAACTGGCAGGCACAATTTCCCTTCCCTGGGCCCCAGCCTAGACACAAGGAACCAACACAGCACCAACATTCACTATCTAACTTGCTAACAGCACACCCCATCCCCAAGTTCTCCTGTGGACATGCCCCTTCCATCTAAGTTTCCCCTCCAGGTTCCCTCCCACAGCAAACTCACACAAACCTTGCTAACACCACACATCCCACCCCTACCTTGTCCTAGTAACCTACCCTCCAATACAACCTTGACCAAGCCATCCAAAGTGGGGCCACAATCTTGGCAGTGTGCACGCAACCCCAACAAGGGTCAGCACTATTCCAAAAGTGACTCCTGCACAGGGAAGAGGGGAAGGTAATTGTATATACTAGCCCCAATGCTGCCCTAGGAGTGGCCTGCAGACAGACATCCAGTTGAATTTCTCAGAGGACAGCTCAGGGAAAGTGCCCAGTAGTTTGGTGCTACTGCCTCTCTGGCAAATGCCTGATCTGACTTAATTCAAGCCCAAGATGACCCCAGACTGGCCCACTAACAACAAGGGACCAAACCCTGCCCACAACAGACAAAGAGAGCCATTGAAGATGACTAGACTGAAGGCAAAAGTGGCTCAGCCACAATATTAAGGCACATACAACACACATAGGAGACACCTATGAAGTATCAGCTTCTGGTAAACAAGGACATTGAACTGCAGGGCATGACAAAGCCTCTTCATAAGGCCACTACTTGCAAGAGCAGGAGATGTAATTGACTTTCCTAAAACATAGAAACAGGCACAGAGAATTGGACAAAATGAAGGGCAGAAAATATGTCCCAATGAGAGAAGAGGACAAAATCACAAGAGAGCTAAATGAAATGGAGATAAATAATGTGCCTGATAGAGAATTGAAATAATGGACTTGATATCCACTGGGCTTGAGGAGAAAGTAGAGGACCTCTATGAGACTATTAGCAAAGAGATAAAAATCAAAAAAGAACCAGAGATGAACTCAATAACTAAAATTAAAAATACACTAGATGGAATAAATAATAGAATAGAGGAAGCAAAAGAATGGATCAGCAACCTGAAGGACAGAACATTGAAAAGCAATCAGGCTGAACAGAAGAAAGAAAATTAATAGCAATAAATGAGGATAAACTTAGGGAACTCAGCGACACCATCAAGATTAATAATATTCACATTATAGGAATCCCAGGAGAAAAGAGGAAAAGGGGCAGAAAATTTATTTGAAGAAATAATAATTGAAAATTTTCCTAATCTGGGGAAGAAAAGAGACATCCAGATCCAGGAGGCACGGAAATCCACCAACAGAATCAGCCCAAGTAGTCCACACCAAGACATGTAGCAATCAAAATGAATAAAAGTACTGATAAAGAAAGAATTTTTAAAGCAACAAGAGAAAAGAAAACAGTTAAATTCAAGGGAAACTTCATAAGGCTACTGGCTGATTTTCCAGCAAAAACTTTGTCGGCTAGAAGGGAGTGGTGATATATTCAAAATCCTGAAAGAAAAATAATCTATAGCCAAGAATATTCTATCCTGTAAGGTTACCATTCAAAAGAGGAGAAATGAAGAGTTTCCCAGACAAACAAAAACTAAAGGAGTTCATGACTACTAAACCAGCCCTACAAGAAAAGTTAAAGAGGACTCTGAATAAAGGGGGAGGGAGGAGACCAATCGCGGGAGTAGAGTAAGAAAAGTAAAAACACAAAAAATAAATTCTTTTTTTAAAAAGCACAAAAATTAAATATATCTATAAAAATCAGTCAAGGGATTCACAAAATAGAAGGATGTAAAATATGATACCATACTCCTGAAACATGAGGGAAGAGGAGTAAGGAATGGGTTCAAACTTAGGCAACCATCAACTGTAAATATAGACTCCTATATGCATAAATGTTATATACAAACTTAACAGTAACCACAAATCAAAAATAGTTAACAAATATACAAAAAGAAGAAGAGCAAGGAATCCAAGTACATCAGTAAAGAAAACAAGCAAAATATGAGAGAACAAGAAAAGAAAGGAACAGAGATGAACTGCAAAAACAACCATAAAACAATGACCCAGCAATTGCACTCCTGGGGATTTACCCCAAAGATCCAGATGCAGGGAAATGCCGGGACACCTGCACTCCGATGTTCACAGCAGCAATGTCCACAACAGCCACACTGTGGAAGGAGCCTCGGTGTCCACAGACAAATGATGGATAGAGAAGCTGTGGTCTGTGTATACACTGGGATGTTCCTCAGCCATTAGAAACGACGGATCCCACCAGGTGCTTCGACGTGGATGGACCTGGAGGGTATGATGCTGAGTGAAGTAAGTCAGTCAGAGAAGGACAAACATATGGTCTCATTCATTTGGGGAATATAAAAATTAGTGAAAGGGAATAAAGGGGAAAGGAGAGAAAATGAGTGGGAGGGAAATATCAGAGAGGGAGACAGAACATGAGAGACACCTAACTGGAAACGAACAAGGGGTAGTGGAAGGGGAGGTGCGTCGGGGGTGGGGGTGACTGAGTGACGGGCACTGAGAAGGGCACCTGACGGGATGAGCACTGGGTGTTATGATATATGTTGGCTAATTGAACTCCAATAATTAAAAAGATAAGACCTGAAACCATAAAAATCCTAGAAGAGACTGCAGGCAATAATTTCTTAGACATCAGCCATAGCAACATTTTTCTAGATGTTGCTGAGGCAAGGGAAACAAAAGCAAAAATACACTATTGAGACGACATCAAAATAAAAGGCTCTGCACAGAAAAAAAAAATTAACAAAACTAAAAGGCAACCTACTAAATGGGGAAAGATATTTGCAAATAAATATCCAATAAAGGGTTAGTATCCAAAATACACAAAAAGTTTATACAAATCAACATCCCCAAAACAAATAATCCAATTTAAAAATCAGCAGATGGGACATCTGGGTGGCTCACTGGCTGAGCATCTGCCTTCGGCTCAGGTCATGATCCCAGGGTCCCAGGATCGAGTCCTGCATTGGGCTCCCTGCAGGGAGCCTGCTTCTCCCTCTGCCTGTGTCTCTGCCTCTCTCTCTGTGTGTGTCTCTCTTGAATAAATAAAACCCCTTAAAATTTTTAAATAAAATAAAAATCAGCAGAAGATATAAACAGACATTTCTCCAAAGAAGGGATATAAAGAAGATGGCCAATAGACACACGAAAAGATGTTCAACATCACTAATCATCAGGGAATTGGAAATCAAAACCACAATGAGATATTACCTCATACCTGTCAAAATGGCTGGAATCAAAAAAACAAGAAAGTGCTGGCGAGGATGTAGAGAAAAAAGAACTTTCATGCGCTGTTAGTGGGAATTCAAATGACCTGAGCCAAAGGCAGATGTTCAACTACAGCCCCCCAGGTGTCCCATATCCCTTACTTTTTTTCTAACAAAGCTTATAACTTCAAAAAGTGTTGTCTTAAAAAAAAAAAAGTGTCTTAAATTTCTCAGAATTAAATTAAAAGAGGGCACTAAGTTCCTTGAGAGAATGGGAGCAGGAGCTGGAGATTAAAAAATGAATACTTAGTAATTGGCCCATCCAGCTTCATTTCAGTCTGTTTCACAGGTACTAGTCAGAACGAGGGAAGTTCTTGACTCTGATACCATCTGATAAGATAGAAACTGTGATGAATATTGAATATAAGCAATATTGAATTGAATATGAATATAAGCAATATTGCAAACTGAAGACTTATCAATCACATTCTAGTTTCTCGGGCCTCATATTCACAAGTTAATGAGTCCCTAAAAAGTTGGCAGATTGTTTCTATTTCTTTACTATTTAAATCTTTCAGTATAAATGAATGCCTAGAATAAGTGGGTCTGCAAAATATAATACAGATCACAGTTCAGAACTCAATTTTTATTTAAATACTGATACACACACATATATGTATGTGTATATATATTTGAGAAAACATGAAAAATTCTAAAGAAATAACACAAAAGGTCAACACACTAAAGTTTTCACATCTTGTGTCAGTGATAGATCCACATGAAATGCACTTGTGGTCACGAATGGATCTCTGCATTTAAAATATGACTCTTTTCCTATTCCAAGGTCAATGTCCTTTACAGTTCCAAAATTCTTACTCGTTAAATAGTTTTATAAAATTTCCATGGCATCTTTTTTGAATTTTTGCATCTGGAATATTCAGTTGTAGATGAGGACAATCTTTTACAGTCATTTGCATTTCACTCCTTTCTATATATTTCTCTATGCAATTCTCATATTGAGTCACAGAAGAATCGCAGATACACAGTAAATGTTGATTAAGCAGAGGTGGGTGGATGACTGGAAGTTGTCTCTTTAGAAAGGCTATGTGCTTCCAAGTATGATCTTGAGACCCAAGAGGGGAAAAAAGACACATTTGATAAATACAAGAGATATGAAGGGGTTTTTTTGTATTTTTTATTTTGTTTGGGTTTTTTTAGATTTTGTTTTTAATTTATTTTTTTAATTTATTTTTTATTGGTGTTCAATTTGCCAACATATAGAATAACACCCAGTGCTCATCCCATCAAGTGCCCCTGAACGCACCCGATCTTGTCTGTATTTTTTTTATTTTGAAGCAGTTTCAGTTTTTCAGAAAAGTTACAAGAATAATATAGAAGTTCTATATGCCCTTTATCCAGATTCCAATTGGTCAAAATTTACAATTGCTTTATTATCGTCTGTGTCTTCTTTTTTTTAATAAATTTATTTTTTATTGGTGTTCAATTTGTCAACATACAGAATAATACCCAGTGCTCATCCCATCAAGTGCCCCCCTCAGTGCCCACCAAAAAATTCACCGCCACCCCCCCACCAACCTCCCCTTCCACCACCCCTAGTTTGTTTCCCAGATTAGGAGGCTCTCATGTCCTGTCTCCCCTTTCTGATATTTCCTACTTATTTTTTTCTCCTTTCCCCTTTATTCCCTTTCACTATTTTTTATATTCCCCAAATGAATGAGACCATATAATGTTTGTCCTTGTCCGATTGACTTATTTCACCCAGCATAACTCGTCTGTGTCTTCTTATATCTCGGGACGCCCCACTCTTCTCTACATATGTACCTTTTAGGAGTAAGGTGCAGGCATCTCACCCCTTTGTGGCAGCACCTGGCTGTTCCTAAGGGTTAACTCAGTTCAAGTCAGCACTCCCCTCGCTTGCTGGCCTAAGGCCTTTGATCCATAACAGAACCAATTTACTGTCTTTGAGATTCGCAGGCCACAGGCCCTAACAAGTGAAGGACCAGACCTTTCAGCAGCTGCAAAGGCCAGCAAGGCTGTTTGAAGCTGCCTCTGCTTTCTGATTAGCCTAGCAGAGTTTTTAGCAAAATATATTTCTGTTTTTAGGCCACACAAATGATTTTACTGACCTCCCTTTGGGTATCTATCCGTAAACCTTTGCTCTCCTTTGCAGAAAGAACAGAGCACTCCTGCAGGTCAGGAAATAACCGAAGACCTCACACAACCACCAGCACTGAGGTAACATGAACCCTGGCACCATCAAGTCTGCTTGTGATCCAAAAAATGGAGCAGACCCCTGCACTTCCTTTGCTGAGTACCCGCCCTGAACCCCTTTAGGAATCCCTGGGCCACACAGAAACCTTGGAGCTGGCGTGTGGACAGGAGTCCGCCTCATCCCCAGGCTGCAGGCCTCCTCAAGGAAGTTCAGATTCCTTTCTAATCAAGACTCATCTGCTGAGTCCTGGCACTTCCAGTGACAGGCAGCCCAACTTGGAGTTCAGTGACGCCTTTACAGCTAAATGTTTCAGTGCGTATTTTCTTGAAATACAGAATGATTTCTCACCTAACCAGAGCATGTGGTTTATATTGATACTGATATGACGCTATTATCTAATTTACAGACCTTATTCTGTAATCTCCCTGATTTTCCTGTTGATATCTTTTATGGTAGGAAGTAGGGATGGATTTCCTTTTTTGGGAGGGGCCAGGATCCAATCAAGATTACAAATTGAAAAAAAAAAATTACAAATTGACCATTTTTAAAATCAAATGAACCTTAGTAGATTGGTGATGACTTCAAGGTTCTAAAGCAGATTTCTAAAAACAAAGTCATTTTTTCAGTAGAATTCTATGGAAAGGAATTTTTATCCTCAAACTCAAACTTTTATATTTGAAAATTAAAGTAACTGCTTTTTAGCACAAATAAATTAGAATGGAATAAGAACTATTGAATCCTAAATGATAAATGCTTATCAGATTCTATGCAAGATTTTAAAGCATTTTTTTCTCCAGGAGAAAAATTTCTAATTAATTTTAATATTGGGGTGACTAAGTGGCTCAGTCGGTTAAGCATTCAACTCTTGATTTCAGCCCAGGATCCAATCAAGATTACAAATTGACCATTTCTAAAATCACAGAGCCCCACATCCGGGCTACACACTCAGCAGGGAGTCTGCTTCTCTCTCTCTTTCCCTCTGCCCCTCTCCCTGCTCATGCTCTCTCTAAAATAAATCTTTGAGAAAAAAATTAATTTTAGTATTGATCTGAGCTCATTATAAGTACTAAATTGAGCTGCTGAGCTTGTGTACTTCATAATTAACAAAAAGAGAAAGAATTTTGCTACAGCTTGATTGTGCAACAATCAACTAACTATTGTTAGTTAACTATTAGTAATAGTACTATTACTAACACTATATTATAATGCACAAATATCTTGAACTTCATCCTTAAAAATAGCTGACTGGAAACACGGAGGAAAAAAAGAATACTGTGAAATAAAACAACATTAATTCTCCTGAGGATTTAGTTTTCCCTGATGTTTTTGTTTTGTATCCTCTTTTGTGACAGGTTTCCCATATAGGATTTATACTTTTAAAGTAATCATTGCTGAAAATACAAATTCAAGCCAAGATTACTTGAAATTTGTAACAAGTTTTTCCCATCTAAACATTACAGTGGTGACTAGGTGCCTAAGTCAGCACCTAACGTCCTACCCAATTCATAATGTACTTGCTCATAGTATCAAAGTATTCCGAAATGTAATTACAGGAACCAGGAAGGGTAGATTTGGCAAATAAAAAGGAATAAAAATAAGCAATATGTGGATGCTCCTGCATACAATTAACGTGTAAACCTGCTATTTGGATATGTGCATTCAGCTCACTCCACAGGAGTGGGTTCTCCTGCTTTCCGAGTCAGGTTCTTTCAAGCCTTCCAGAGGGTGCAATGACTCACTCAACAAATATGTGGCTAGAATTCTGTGTGAGCATAGGTAAGTTTGGCCGGAGCAGAGGAGAAAAAAGAGCAGGAAACTCTGAGAAATAAGACTTGAAGACAGAGCAGAGCTGTGTTGCAAGGGCCTTACCGACCAGGCTTCAGACCTTGAGTTTTACTCTGCGGGTATGGGAAATGTCAAAGATGCTTCAACAGGGTGTGAGATGTTTAAGATGGAAGTGCCTTCAAGGACTATGAGCTGTGCTAAAAAGACCCGCTCCTTTGTTGAGAATGAAGAACACCTGAAGCCCAGTCGCAAGTGCAGCTTCTCATTGCTACAGGATGGCCCCGCTGTGTGGCTCCCTTGGCCTAGAGCATCCTCAGGCCTGGGGAGTGTCCCAGGAGAGGCAGGATTCTTCAGCAAAACTGTTGAAACTCAGAACCTTGACCTGAGAGAAGAGGGGGCCATGGTGGTCTTGGGCAGAGGGTGATTCCACAGCCCCTTGGCTAAGGTCCCCCAACTGATCCCTCTCTGATAGGGAGAGGGACAATCTGTCCCCAAAGCCTGTGACTGACATCAACACATCAGAAGGCCAAAAAATAGACTTCTGTAATACTGACACCTTATCTAAGGTCTCGTTTGACAGAATTTCCCTTGAGCATACGTAAGCTGGGTATGCTAGACAGGCTGGCAAGGAATCAATCACTATTGATGGCATCTCTAGTGATCTCTAAGAGATTTAGACCCAGTAAAAATATTACTTCCCCCACCACTGGGGAAACTAAAGACAGAAATAAAGGCTCAAGGGTCTCCAGAGAAGATAGGGAGTGAGCAAGGGACTAACTAGCACAGACCTGTCTCCTGGCACTGTTCCCCTTCTAGAGACTGTAAATGAATCCTCCAGGAGCAAAAGAAAAACTCTGCTCAGAACTCCTGTATCCTGTGGCATATACATTCACTGATCTTCCTTCCAACCTATTTATGCCTTCTCTCCAGCTGGTTACTGCAAAGGCAACTGCTTCTACTCTCAGAAAAGCCTACGAGATACTGACTGAGAAGCTGCAGTTGAGGCTCCTTTCCTGTTTCAGGGAAGAAGGTAATGTGGTGCTTAGAGAGGAAAAAAATATTAAAATATAGCTGGAGAATCTACATCTCTGATTAAAAGCTTCCTGCTAACTCTGCTACAGTCTTACAAAAAAAATCCAACATTTATAATATGTCAAATATCAACAAAGTGCTTCCACCTTGTCAATTCACGATCCCATTCAACAGTCTTTATACCAATCCTTTGGGGGAAGGCATTATCACCTCCATTTGATGTTTGAGGAAACTAAGAGATAAGAAATAACTGTCCTGTACAATTTCCCACAACAATGCAATGTAAGTGCTGGAATTCGAATCCTGGGCTCATATATATATATATGATATATAGGGATATATAAGGGAAATAAAAATATATATATATGGGATATATATATGGGATATATATATATATATATGGGATATATATATATCCCTTTACCCCATTATATAAACTTTTCTGGAAGTGATATGTGTATATATATATATATATATATATATATATATATATATATCACTAACTGGTTGCCAGGCATTTTACAAATATTATTTAACCCTTACAACACCCTCTATAATCAATACTCTCACTTTCTCTACCTTACAGAAAAGAAAATCAAATCATAAATAGGTTAATATGCATTCACAGCTGGAAGGTGGTGGAGGCAGGGTTTGAACCCATATATGGTCCTCCATGGAGCCGCCCTTCCCATGCATAAGGCAGAGGGTTATGTTCACAGGAGAATTGTCTGGGCTGGCTGCTTAAAATTTTTAGCTAGTGAGGATACCAAGATTTGCACTCCATTGTGTTTCTGAGACCAGCTTTAGGGAAAAAGAAGTCAGGATGCATCAGTATTATGGATACTAATTTCACAAGTTAAAAAGTGAAGCTTCTTTGTTTTGTTAATCCTCTGTCCAGGCAGCCTGAGTGCACAGACACAGCTGGGAGCCCTGTGTTCATGTTTGCACAGCATTGGCCATGTCACCCTATGCCAGTTCAGGGGCACTCAGCCAACTGAGCCTGACAGTTAACATAGCAGCTGATTCCTACGCTTAGGAGCTAACTGCAAAACAGTGAGCAACAAAACAGCTTAGCAGAAATATCTCTAACTTGAACCACATTTAACTTCATTGGAGTTAGCATAAAATATTTTTACACGTTTCCTATTTTCCTGGACAGTTTTGTCAGGCTTTTTACTTGGAAAACGATTCTGCAAGGGAGCTGTGCTGTATCTTGAATCTTCATATATAATTAATACAGAATCCAGCCAGGGTTTTCATTCCAGGATTATATGTCACTTCTAACCGTCCTGTGTAGTCTGGGCATTGCTGATATAACAACAAACATCTCAGAGATTAACAGGATTAAGAATTATGTAGTACCAGCTCCCACTCTACATTTGAGAAATTAAGAGATATTCAATAACTATGCTATATCCATAAGTAAATTTCTTTTTAACCAACAGAATTTAGGCCTTTATCTTCCTACTTTTTCACTCTGTCACCCATCCTTTAGCAGTTGAAGAGATCACTTAAAATAGAATAGCTTTGGTTACCAAGAACATTCCATCTCTCATAACCCCCTTTTAAATAAATTCCCTGAAATCTGTATCAGAACTCTAGTAACTCAAGGTAATACAGAAAAGTTATTAAATAATAAATTCCTGAAAATTTAAAAAAAAAATCCTGAAAATTTACTTACATTATTTTTTATGTTCCTATGGTGTAAAAATCACTTTCATATAAATAATATCATTTTAAGGGGCTTGGCATATATTTCTCCTAAAATCTCTTCTTTTATAGATATTTTGTAAGCTTTTATTATTCTCGTCATTACAATTTATGCATTTTTCTAGAGTTTTGTATGATACATGTATTTCATAATTAAAAATATTTTTGAAAAAGAAAAGCAGTTATACAATTTATTAAGCACCTACTATGTGCCACAACTACAATCAAACAGTGAATTCAACAGACAAGTTCTCTGACTTAATTCAACCAGAAAATACAACAAAAAAGTCAGCGGTGGGGTGTGGGGGTGAATGGGTGATGGGCACTGAGGGGGGCACTTGAAGGGATGAGCACTGGGTGTTATTCTGTATGTTGGAAAATTGAACACCAATAAAAAATAAATTTATTATTAAAAAAATAAAAAATAAAATAAATAAAATAAATTTTTAAAAAGTCGAGAAATAATTTCAAATATTGATAAGTACTAAAAAGAAGATAAATAGAAATTTAGGGACAAAACAATGGCAGAGGAACTAACATAGAGTGTTCAGAAGAGAGTATTCATCCTGGGAACTGAAGAACTGGTTCCAGATGAGATTCCCAGACCAAAAAAAAAAAAAAAAAAAAAAGCCCTAGAGCAAAAGCACGTTGTCAGAGGTGGACTTGGCTTATTCTAGTAGAGAAGGAAGCCCCACGTAACTAAGTGGAAAGAGGAAAAGGCCGATGAGTAAAAGAGGAAGGGAAGAAATTGGTGAAATAGGTGATGGTCAGGTCTTCAGGGTTCATGACCCATAAAATGGAACTTGGATTTTATTCCAGGTTGGGAAGCTACTGAATGTTTTTACACAAAGAAATGACATAACTTTATTTACACTATTTAGAGGTTGGTATGGCTGCTGTGTAGAGAATTGGTTGTAAAGAAGCAAAAGCAGGAAGAAGAGAAATCATTCAAGAGGATTTGTAGTAATCTAGAGAAATAATAATGGTAGTTTGAATGAGGAGGTGAAGGGGAAAGAGAGAAAAACAGATGCATCAAGACAAATTTTAGAAATAGAGCAAACCGAAATTGCCACTGAGTTGTGTATGAAGGATAAGAGAGAGGGAGATGTGACATTAAAACATAACAGAAAAAAAAAAGAAAGCTCCCAAAGATTTACTCAACTACCCACATTACCAGTAATAAGATGGCCAAAGAGATGAATGAATATAAGTTGAGATTTGAGGAAAACCAGCAAAACAATCCAAACCAAAAACACACAACCACTACTAAGCAACAGATCCCTTGAATCAATGAAATCCAAGTATCATGTCTGTAAATTAATATTATAAACAGGTTTCATAAAATTTTTGTTTTAACTCCTGAGATTGCATAACCTGAGTTCAAGGGTTATATCAGACCCTGCCCTCTGCCACTTTTAAGTAAGCAATGTACCAAGTGACTCCAATATTAGTGTTAGCACGTTCTACAAAGAGACGGGCAAATTAGGGCAAAAATTTTTCTTCACCCAAGACAAAAAGTCCTGAATATTTTTATCCTAAATGAAAAGAGAGCTGTTTTACAAATAAGAGATTTTTAAATAAAAACCTGCTTTCAGCTCCCCTTTTATGAGAAATAAATATATAATCTTTTTTAACTTAACCTTAGCTCCAATACAGACTAATTTAAAGCTGGGCAAAAGCACACAGAGATGGAGCACATAATCCAGTCTTCTCCTCATCCCTTCCCACTCTGGCTGAGGCCAGCAAAGCCCTGTGGTAAGAGACACCGAGACAGAGATCGCTGGAATCTTGGAAGTTCTTGGTGGACACATGAATACCCCTTGACATGGGAATCAAGTAAATGTTCTAAACATCTTTGACCCAGAGAAGTTCCTTCATCCTAAGGGTCACTGCATCCTTACCCTAGAGAACAGACCTTTTCCAATATGATCAGAATATTGATGTTGAGTTAATTTTCAGGATATTTTTCTAAATGGCCTTAGAGGCTATTTTTGCAGGTAGTTTTCTCTGGCAAACCTGATGGATTTACCCATGAAATTGGTAGATAATAGCATTAGACTGAGTAAATCACCAGGTTAGGTTGAAATATAGCCAAATGCCAAATAATTTTTAATAGAAATCAAAAGTTCCACATTTTTCTTGCTCCAGAATCGTATGACCAACAAGGCACCTGCCTACAAACAGCTGCATTCGGTGATGCAAGCATCATCTGTACCTCCATCACTTCCATCACTTTCCATGACACTGCTGCTGGACATAACAAGGACTTCAGCCTATCTTAAAAAGGCATTTCTCAAGAAAAGAGCTAAGCCAGTGTGTTTGTTTAAGAGGAGAGAAAAAGAGAATTGTACATGGTAATGTCCGTCTACATTGCATTCTCCTACCCAGGATAAACTAAATGTGATGGGGATTTTAATCTATTTTGTTCACTGCTATATACCCAATATCCAGAAAAATTACCTAGCAACAGCAAACATCCAATAAATACTGAATTAAAAATGAACAAATAAACTAATCTCAATTTCTTCTTTGGACAAAGAAAATGAAGTCCCTCTGCTGCTTCGGGAATATTCAGTGATTATGGGTTCCTTCACAGCTCCCAGGCCCATGAAAGTCTCCAGCACCACCAACACGTCCAGCACCATCTCCGGCTTCATCCTCCTGGGCTTCCCTTGCTCCAGGGAGGGGCAGCTCCTCCTCTTTGGGCTCTTCTCCGTTCTCTACCTCCTCACCCTCATGGGCAACGGGTCTATCATCTGTGCCGTGCGCTGGGACCAGAGACTCCACACTCCCATGTACATCCTGCTCGCCAACTTCTCCTTCCTAGAGATCTGGTACGTCACCTCCACTGTCCCCAACATGCTGGCCAACTTCCTCTCTGACACCAAGGTCATCTCCTTCTCTGGGTGCTTTCTCCAGTTCTACTTTTTCTTCTCCTTGGGTTCTACAGAATGTTTTTTCTTGGCTATTATGGCGTTTGATCGGTACCTTGCCATCTGCCGGCCTCTACACTACCCAACCATTATGACAGGACGTCTCTGCACCAGTCTTGTGGTCAGTTGCTGGGTACTTGGTTTTCTCTGGTTCCCAGTCCCTATCATTGTTATTTCCCAAATGTCCTTCTGTGGATCCAGGATCATTGACCACTTCTTATGTGATCCGGGTCCCCTATTAGCACTCACCTGTGCCAGAGCTCCAGTAATGGAGTTTTTTTGGATGATTTTAAGTTCCTTGCTCTTATTTATTCCTTTCTTCTGCATCATGGGGTCCTATACTCTGGTCTTGAGAGCTGTGTTGAGGGCCCCTTCTGCAGCTGGACGAAGAAAAGCTTTCTCTACCTGTGGGTCCCATCTGGCTGTGGTTTCACTGTTCTATGGTTCAGTGATGGTCATGTATCTGAGCCCGACATCTGAGCATGAATCTGGGATGCAGAAGATGGTGACTCTGTTTTATTCTGTAGGAACCCCACTCATTAATCCTGTGATCTATAGTCTAAGGAACAAAGATATGAAATGTGCCCTGTGGAAATTTCTAGGAATATAAAAAATTTTGACCTTCATTTTTAAAAAAATCTTTGAGTAACTGGCCCACTTTCATACTTTTTCAGGTGAAAAAAATTAATAATACCACTCTGAGAATTTCTCATCCTATTACTGAACTTATTCATTGTGGTGATTTGTACTTTTCCTAGAATCATCAGAGCAAGAAAGAACTCAGAGACATTATCCAATTCCCTCATCTTATAGATTAAGAAGCTGGAGAATGGAAATTTTGAGGGACTTGCTCTGGTCATAAGTTTATAATGCACAGAAAAATCTTTTTACATTTTAAACAGCTGCTCTTTCTATTCATAAAGAAAGAAATACATAATAAACTATAAGAAAGCATTTTGTGGCATTCAGATGTGCAGCTATCAAATAGTCTTTTATCTGGGGAGGGAGAAATATATATTATTAATAGAAATGTAAACTGGTGCAATTTCTACTTAGAATAAATTACAGACAATTTTAAAAACGTTTAAAAGCACAGTATCAAAAAATAAATAAATAAAAATAAAAGATGAATAAAAGCACAGTATCCATTAACCCAGCAATTGCACTCGCTTCTAAGTACAGTCTATATAATCATACGTATGTGAAAATACGCATGCAGAATATTCATTATTGCAACAGCAAATTACTGGAAACCATGTACTTGTCCATTTGTTGAGACCTGTTTAGATAACTTATGATGTGCCCATGCAATGCAAAATGATATAGCATTTTTTAAATGAGGGAGTTTTAGATGTACAGATATGGAACCACCTACAAGTTATATTGTTAAGTGAATAAATGATGTATAGTTTGTGAGCTGTCATTTATGTATAAAATTATAAATTTATGTGCTCATTTTTTTATTAGAAAGGATAGACTATCTTTCAAAGGATAGATGTGAAACCTAACAGTGGTTTCCCCTGGGCAGAAAGGATGGAGGGTGTCTTAGATACAAGAGAAAGGAAGAGATTTACTTGCACTAGGTACTCTTAGTATCTTGGATACAAAATTTTATTGTTGATGATGATAATGATGATGTCATCTCTACTGGCAAATTTTCTACGAATTGGATCCTGAGGAACAGTTCCCGCATGATTCCTGAGTTCCTTGAGGAACCTAAAAAGCAAGCTGCCCTCCATACCATATGAAGGGGCTAGGATCTAAGAGCCCACAGATATCATTTCATTCAGACTTCTTAGTCCTGGAGAGAAAACATGGGAATTACTCTGTCATCTGAGGATTTGTAGGAGGAAATAAACTGTGTTAAAGTTATACCTAGTCTCTTTTCAGAACTATTTATAGGTTTTACTGTTTACTCATTCATTAAGCAACGTTTAATGAGGGATGGCTCAGTCAGCTAAATGACTCTTGATTTCAAGGCTTAGGTCATGATCTCAGGGCCATGGAATTAAGTCCTGTGTGGGGCTTCTCACTTAGTGGGGAGTCTGCTTTTCTCCATTTCCCTTTGCCCTTTCTCCCACTCACAGTATACACATTCTCTCTCTCTCTCTCTCTCTGTCTCTCATAAATAAATAAATAAATAAATAAATAAATAAATAAATAAATAAAATAAATCTTTTGAAAAAACAAACATTTAATTAATACTTTCAGTGTGTCAGGTACAGAGCCAGGAAATGAATCAAATAAGGAGAATAAGTCACATTTCAGCCCCCCATGGAGTTGACAGCTTATGATGGAAAAAAAGTTAAATTGTGAGATAAGTTATGACCAAGAGAGATATTAGTTGCTATAGAAGTCGGCTGGAGAATAGTGTGTGCAAAGCAGGGAGAGATGAAGGGCAAAAGAGCAGGAAAGTGAACTATTTCCACACAATTAACTATAGCTCATGGTCTACAGGGTCACAGTAAGATAGAGGTCAGGAGTGTTTCTAGGAAGGGTCTGTGAAGCTCCTATAGTCCAACTCATGTTCTCCAATCTACTGCAATTGCAGGCAAAAGTCTGAATATAAAATATGACAAAAATTAAAATCAAAAAACATTTTTAAGAAACAACATGTGCAAATAAAAGTTATATTGTATAACTAAAATGTGGAAATCATTCTTCAAGGGGCACCTGGGTGGCTCAGTGGTTGAGCATCTGCCTTTGGCTCAGGGCATGTTCCTAGGGGCCTGGGATCAAGTCCCATATTAGGTTCCCCACAGGGAACCTGCTTCTCCCTCTGCCTATGTCTCTGCATTTCTCTGTGTGTCTCTTATGAATGAGTAAATAAAATCTTTTTAAAAAAATTATTCTTCAAGGGACGCAGAAACTCAAATAGCCCATCTGATTTCCTTTAGAGCAGGAACCATAAGAGATAGAAACTGCATCAGCCCTTTGCCCTGCCCTTTACATTCAGCATTATATCTCAAAGTAAAATCAGTTTTCTCTACTCAATATGCATTTTTAATATTGCAATTATTTTTATAATGAAAACATCTTAATCCTTTTCTTACTTACCCAACACTTGTTCATTATAAATATTTTTAAACAATAAAGTATAAATGAATATAAACAAATCACCCCTATCCTAAGACAACTATTATTGAATTTTAGGTAACCAACTCCTCAGACATATCTATTTGCATATGCATATTATATATAGTTTATAACTTATATTAATGTATATATAATTTATACACACCATATAGTTTTATGTGTATGGTCACAACAGACATGCTGTCTCAAGGAAGGCATTCTTCACTATTTTCTTTACTTTTCTTTACTCTTTCTTTATTTACTTCTTCCCACAACTCCTACCCCACTTCTCCTCACAACCACCTTATACTCTATTCAATAAGAATATTAATAACCTAATATATATCCTTCTATGTTATTCTCCATATCCATCTAATTATATATTTATACACACAGAGACATGCACTGTCACATACTTACATGCCACATATACCTTCTATAACTATGCACAATATACACATATACTCCCCTAAATTTTTTAGGACAGTACAACTGTCTTAAAATATGGAAATATATAAACTTCTTTATATCTTGAGTTTTTTTCACTTAGCATTATATTGATGGGTTCCTTCAAAGTCACCTACTACAAATTTTAACTCATTCTTCTTATTAGCCATTTAATTGGACAAAATTAGCAAAATTTACTCAGCTATTTGTCTACTTATATCCATTAACTTCACTTCCTATCGTTGTTCATATAAACAATGATGCAACACACACACACACACACACACACACACACACACATGCTCTAAACTGCTTATGTCTTTCTTTTTATGGGAGATGTTTCCAGAAGTATACTTTCAGGCCAAAGAGTAGTACACATAATAGATATTGTTATATTGCTTTCACTCAATGCTATTCACAATCACGTTTCCACCATCTTTCTAAATATCCTATTTGCCCCTAGAAACAAATATAAAGGCTTTAAACTTTCCCAGTCTGCCTCAGAAGAGATAGCCCATTGGTAATGAAGGTCATTGGCATTTCTTTTAATAGTGGTAAGATTGAGCATTTTTTTCTTATGTCATTAATCAATGGATTTTCTCGACTGTGATTTGCCTGTTAACATCCTAATCCATTCTTTAATTTTTTTAATTTAAATTCAATTTAGCTAACATATAGTGTATTATTAGTTTCAGGGGTAAAATTTAATGATTCCTCAGTTGCATATAACACCCATTGCTCATTACATTAAGTGCCCACCTTAATGCCCATCACCCATCTACTCCATACCCCCACCCACCACCCCTCCAGCAACCCTCAGTTTTTTCCCTATAGCTAAGAGTCTCTTATGGTTTGTCTCCCTCTCTCTTTTTATCTTATGTTAGTTCTCCTTCCCTTCCCTTAGATTCATGTGTTTTGTTTCTTAAATTCCACATATGAGTGAAATCATAGGGTATTTGCCTTTCTCTGACTGATTTATTTCACCTCCAAGAATTCTGGGAGAAGATACCTGGGCTGTGGGCGGGCGGGGGGGGGGGGGGCGTCAATGAGAAGAGAGGCTAACAAAAGCAAAGAAAAAGGAATACAAAGAATACAAAGAGGACACTTCGTGAATTAGCTCTCTTCATCTGCATGAATAAATTAATCTCCCCGGGTACCTCACACCACAGGGTTTAAAGTCATCAGTGCGGTGGTCTTGTCTACTTTTCAGAGGGTGAAAGTATTCACTCCATCGCATGCCTAAGTAGCTGGATGTGGCCATGGCGCAAAGACATCTGTAAGAAATGTTGGGGAAAAGGAAAATCACCGTAGGAATAATAATATTAGGCTGAATTGTAGGTGTTCCTGTTTGTCAGTTTTGAATCCTGTGTAGTGGACAGAGGGAAACACTAAAGCTGTTCAAACAAAGAAGCAAAATGAACTAATAAGTCTTATTTTTAATAAATTTATTTTTATTGGTGTTCAATTTGCCAACATATAGAATAACACCCAGTGCTCATCCCGTCAAGTGTCCCCCTCAGTGCCCGTCACCCAGTCGCCCCCACCCCCTGCCCATCTACCCTTCCCCCACCCCTAGTTCATTTCCCAGAGTTAGGAGTCTCTTGTGTTCTGTCTCCCTTTCTGATATTTCCAACTCATTTTTTCTCCTTTCCCCTTTATTCCCTTTCACTATTTTTTTATATTCCCCAAATGAATGAGACCATATAATGTTTGTCCTTCTCTGATTGACTTAGTTCACTCAGCATCATACCCTCCAGGTCCATCCCCGTCGAAGCAAATGGTGGGTATTTGTCATTTCTAATGGCTGAGGAATATAAAAACAGACACATAGGTCAGTGGAACAGAATAGAGAATCCAGAAGTGGATTTATGGTCAACTTTATGGTCAACTAGTATTCGACAAAGGAGGAAAGACTATCCACCGGAAAAAAGACAGTCTCTTCAATAAATGGTGCTGGGAACATTGGACAGCCACGTGCAGAAGAATGAAACTAGACCACTCTCTTTCACCAGACACAAAGATAACCTCAAAATGGATGAAAGATCTAAATGTGAGACCAGATTCCATCAAAATCCTAGAGGAGAACACAGGCAACACCCTTTTTGAACTTGGCCACAGCAACTTCTTGCAAGATACATCCATGAAGGCAAGAGAAAGAAGAGCAAAAATGAATTATTGGGACTTCATCAAGATAAGAAGCTTCTGCACAGCAAAAGAAACAATCAGCTAATGATTCTTTAGGTGAAACTCCTTCCACAGTTGGAGACAGAGGCACAGAGACTGCGTCCTGCGGGAAGAGCTGCACTCCACCAGAGATGGGGAAGGCCCAGAGCGCAACTCCCAAAGGCAACTGCAGGAGCGGAACTACGAAATGCTCTGTTCTAGCCTCTCTTGGACCTGGAAGTGTGCCCTGAGATTTGGCTGCTGGAGGCTCACAGAGCCCAACCACAAACAGGAAAGGAAGAGATCTGTAAAGGAACCAGGTAGGAGCCAAGAAGATCAATTTCTGCTGAAACTGCACAGCCCTTTATGCCTGAGATCTCATCACATCTTCCTCCATCTCTCATTTTTGGAAAATCCCAGAAGGTTCTGTCCCTAAAACCCATGATTCACATCACTCACTGGAGGTGGAGTAGCTTCCTGCATGAAGCCACCACACCTGTGTTCCTTTGGTGGACTCTCTCCTGGGCAGGCGTGGGTCCCCTGAGTGAGTTTGGAGAGTAACTAGTCTCATGTCATCCCTGAGAAGCTTGGGGCTGGAAAAGGATAATATTTTCTGTCCCACTAGAAAACAAAGGTGGAAGGTATCAGGGTCTCCAGAGAAGGCAGGCCCCAGGGGAAGAAAAGAACTAGCACAGAACAGTCTCCTGACACCATTCTCTTTCTAGAAGTGCAAAGGTGATCCCCACGGAGTAGGGCTCCCTCCCTGGACTCTCTGCTTGTAGCCTCTCCTGCCTCCAACAAACACAAGACCTTACCCTACTTCCACACCTCCACTCATTGATGGTTATTGTGGAGGGTACCTGCTTTCCTCTCCAGGAAGACCAGACACTATAAAAGAATCCTCAGGTTTGGGTTCCCCATTTGTCCCCTTGAAAAGGATGATGTGCTGCTTCACGAAGAAAATAAACATAAAAGAACCACAAAAACTACTACCCCCTAAATGAGGTCCCCTTCCACTTTGCTTCAGGCACATATCATATAGCTAATTCCTAACCATTTTTGTGTCAGGACCTATGTAAGTTTCTTCCACATATTATCTCATTCAGAATCCCAAATTCTTTGGTGGAAGTGTTACTTTGCCAGTTTTATAGATGAACAAACTGAGAAATTGTTTATATAGTTGACAACGTGTCCGCAGCTGGTGATTCAAGCCGTAGCCCCCTTACTCCAAATCCTTTGCTTTCTCCTATGCTTAGCTGCCTATCACTTCTCGTCAATGAGAACACTGTTCCTATCTTCAAGGACTTTGCAGAAATGGAACAGATGTGACAATCTGCCCAAACCAGATGAAGCAGAGAGACATGCCACTATGAGAGCAGCCAACAGTGCCCCCGTACACCGTGTCTGCTTGGGCCTGCCTTAAGAAAAAAGCAAAATATCAAAGAAATATTTCTCTCATCCTACAGCTCAGGACCTGGCCATCCTAGATGGAGTCTAGTCTAGCCCAACTTTTTCAAGATATAATGAAAGTGAGAGAGTATAAGTTATTTTGTTTGGCTTTGTCTTAACCCAGTCTAAGATCCTGAATACCTAACACAGCTCTGACAGCCCCAACACGGGTCCACACGGGCATGCGTCTGATGCAGCACCTCCTAGAGCTGAGTCTGGAGAACCTTCCTGCCATCCACCAAAGCCCCACACCAAGTAAGCGTTGCCGCTCTCTGCACAGAGCAGCCAACTAATAAAAGGTGAGTGACAATGCAGTCTTGTTAGAGATACCTTTTTTTTCTGTCCACTGGCAATTTCCTGAGGTCCAGCACGAAACGGTGATGGCACAAGAGAAGCATTCTTCACGCGCTTCTTGTTTTCTAGAGTAGCTCTGTCCTACTCTCAAAGTTGGAGAATTGCCCTGAAAGATAGTTGGCCTGGATCTTTTGGCTTCAGGTATAAGAAACAATCTGCCCAACTGATATTTTATCTGAGACATAAATGTGACTAAAATATCACCTCTAGACCCATTGAGTCTTCACAGCGTGTACAGTACTGCTGTACTTGGAACAGGAGTAAGCATTTTATAATAAAAAGTGATTAAAAGTTATATGCTGCTACTGCCTTTCCATATAAAGAAATCAAAGCTTATAAATATTTTTTTAAAAACTCCACTAGAGCCACTAAGCAGCTCTGTTGTGACACTAAATCTAGAATTTCCATCCCTACCTCAATACCCAGAGCGGTGGGACTGCAACTGTCTTTAGCAGTTAGGAAACTCTGGGTCTTGGGTGGAACATGTCCTACCACCCAGAACATTCCATCTCGCATTGCTTCCTTTGAATGGAATTCCTCTCAAGTTTGGGCCAATGCTCTGGTAGTCTCAGGCCATTTGGAGTCTTTCTTCTACATTTTATTTCCTAAAATTTCATCTCACAGGATCTTTGAAGTTTAAATGAAGTAACTGGTAAATACTTATCTACCTATCATCTACCCATATTCTCGGTACCAATCAATGTAGATATTCATTTCTTTGACAAAGATTTACAAAATACTATTTTCTTCAGACTGTGCTGGGCACTGGATTTTTTTTTTTTTAAGATTGTATTTATTTATTTAGGAGAGAGAGAGAGATCACAGAGAAAGAGGGAGAAGCAGACTCCCCACTGAACAGGGAGCCCGATGCAGGACTCAATCCCGGGACCCAAATATCAAGTCCTGAGCTGAAGACAGACGCTCAACTGGCTGAGACACCCAGGGGCCCCTGAGCACTGGATTTAAATTTTTTTTTATTATTTATTTATGATAGTCATATATATAGAGAGAGGCAGAGACAAGGCAGAGATAAAGGCAGAGGGAGAAGCAGGCTCCATGCACCGGGAGCCCGACATGGGATTCGATCCCCGGTCTCCAGGATCGCGCCCTGGGCCAAAGGCAGGCGCCAAACCGCTGCGCCACCCAGGGATCCCTGAGCACTGGATTTAAAGAGTGCAAGACAAAAACAAAAACCCTGAGGCAGGAAAGTACTTGATTGCTTCTAGAAGCCAGAAGAAGGCCAGTGTTGTATCTCTGAACCATTATGTGCATATATGTGAGTGTGTGTGTGTGCGTGTGTAGAGACAGAAAAAGGCAAATCCTGATAGCTTTTTAGACTCATTTTTGTAATTTAGCTGAGAGCTGTCCATACAGTTCATCCCAGCTGACCCTCTTTTTTCTTAAAAGGCATTATTGCTGGAGCGCGTTGCCATTGTCCCAGTCAAATGGACGCCCTTGCCGTCCTGCTTATCAACATGAAGAGCAGGAGTCAGTAAACTATGACCAATGGAACAAATCTCGCCTGCTGCCTGTTTTTGTATGGCCAGTGAACTAAGAATTTTTATGTTTTTATCTTGAATTTTAAAATCAAAATAAGAAAAACATTCTGTAATGCATGATAGTTATATGAAATTCAAATTTCAGTGGACACAGATGACAGTTTATTGGAACACAGCCATGTGCATTCTTCTAGGTATTGTCTGTAGTTAACTTTCACACAACAGCAATGGTGAGCAGTTGTGACAGAGACGACATGGCCTGCAAGCCAATTTTTTTCAAGATAAATTGATTGATTGATTGATTGATTGATTGGAGAGAGAGAGAACACAGGGAGAAGGAGAAGCAGGCTCCATCCCAGGATTGCAGGATCCTGGCCTGAGCTGAAGACAGACACTTAACTGAATGAGCCACCCAGGTGCCCTGGCAAGCCAAAATTTTTAAGAGAAAATTTACTGACCCTTGGTATAAAACATTACAGAAATGGATCCATCTTTACTGAAATGCTGGCTAGTGTGGGTATAACCCAAATACGTGCACCTCCCAGGGAGGTGAGCACAGAGAGGGGCACATTTCGCAGCCCCTCTGCCTGTTGAACCCTATTTTATATTTGAAGTCCTTGTGTTAGTGAAGGTGTGTGTGCGCCTCCTTTGCACAACAGTGTATGTTTCGGGGGGGGGGTGTACAAGGGACAAAGTACAGAGAAAGTGTGTATATGTGTGTGTGTTTGACTCACAGCATCATGAGATGAGGTTGGAGATGTTAAGCAGAGTCAAATCAAAGACACTGGTTTGAAAAAAATAATATTAATTAATTAATTAAAAATAAAAAGACCCTGGTTTGGAGATCTTACTTTACGTGCTTTGGGGAGTTAATTGAAGTCTGTGTGCAAGAAAAAGGACTGATCTGATTTTGCTTTTTTAAACAGTCCCTCTGGCTGTGGCATGGATGGCAGGCTGTAGAGGGCAAGGGTAGAAGCAGGAAGCGGGACAGCATCACGGCAGTCCAGCAGAGAAAGAAAGCAGCTTGAACTACAGAGAAGTGGGTGAGCCTGAGACTTATTCTGGAAACAAATGAACAGAAATTGCTGATGAATTAAATGTGAGGGTAAAAGAAAGGGAAGAAATACTACACTGAAATAAGCTCTGCCCGGGGGGGAAAAAAGAGTTCTTAGGCATTTAATTCAAGGACCAATTATTAGATTGTTGAGCAGATGCTTTTTCCTAAAATGAAATTTCAGAAATAGAGCAAAACAACTCTGGTCAAAAATACTAATCACTATTTGTTATCAATTACTATTAGTAGCTATTGTTTTTTATCAAATTCAGTTACCTTCCTCTAAATTGGTACTAGACTTATAGACTTAATCTTTTTTTTTTTTTTTGAATCTATGAAGGACCTTTACCCCTAGCAGAATGCTTTCTGTGTGTCCCTGTTTTCATCCTTTACCGATGAGTGGCCGCCTCTGACTACAGCGCAACCTTGAAAACACAGAGCAGGGGACACTTCAGAAAAGGCAAAGTGCTTAGTGTCCTCAGTCACGAGTGAAGCTGGGACAGAGCGACTTTATTTATTTATTTTGGGAGGGGGGGTGAAAGAAAAAAAGAACATCCAAAATTTATTCTCCAGCAAGACGGACAGCATCAGCAGGTAAAAACTACAGGGGTTACACTCTCTGTTGTCTGCTTCCAACTCCCCTTCTTAAATGATCTCTGTGTAGTCTCAGAAATTTTTGGAGACAAATGAATTTAAAGGCAGAAAAGGAAAAGACTTCTAGGAAATGGAAGTTCTTGTGCGTGAATCTAGCAGAGTCCATTAAACCCCATTCCAGTTTATATATGTTAAATAGAGTCAGGTAGGTCTGTGGACATTTTATCAGCACCAAAAATCCCCCTGCCATCAGAATCAGAAGGTCCTGAGTTTAAAATGACCCAGAGAAGGTCTTTAAAAATATCTATTTATTAGGGCACCTGGGTGGCTCAGTGGTTGAGCATCTGCCTTCGGTTCAGGTCATGATCCTCGAGTTCTGGGATCGAGTCCCACATCAGGCTCCCCACAGGGAGCCTGCTTCTCCCTTTGCTTGTGTCTCTGCCTCTGTGTGTCTCTCACGAATAAATAAATAGACATCTTCCTAAAAATAATAAGTATTTACTGTGTTATAACTGCCCTAGTCTCATCCCTCTCCCAGCACCTGCACACATACAAATTGTATTCTTACTCAGTCCCAACTCTCTAAGCGCCCACCCCAGTACCCGAGAAGGAGCGTGTGCTGGTTCTTTTACTCTTGGTCCTATAGTTTCCTCAGAACTTGACAACTCACAGTAAGAAATTCTTAGAAAAAAATAAAAATAAATAAATATAAATAAAAATTAAAAAAGAAATTCTTAGAAATTATTAGGAGTAGTAAGAAATTATTATTCCTTGTGCCTAATTTCAAGAAGCAAAATATGGATTTAATATAAAAGCAGGGGTGGGGGACACAGATTCTCTGTTGCTCAACCACTTTGTCTTGAGGTCATCCTAAGTAATTACTGAGGAATGGAGTAAGATTTTAGCTTTGCATCCCCTACAAATCACCATTACTTAGAATTCCATGTTATTAATAATATCCATAGTTTGAATTATTAGACTAGAATTATATCTACAATAGTAGACTGGGAAAATTCATATCTCTTTTTCAGGTAAACACAGACCGGTTTCAACGTGGCCATTGACAATTTCCTCACATTGGGCAACTGTGGATGGGCCATCTATAATTGCTCTTTTAACACAACGGGAACTAAGGCTAATTCCTTCCAGTTGGCTTGAGTGTTTTTTACACAAGAAATTGGTATATAATATTAAATTAATAATTTAATCATTTAGTTTTAAATAAGGCCAGTTTCAAAAATCATGTAAAAGAAGTCATTCAAAAACTTCCACATTAAAAAAAAAAAAAACTTCCACATTTGTGCTACATAACTAGTTTCTCAGTTTCTGCCACAAATGCAATGATGTCACCTCTTTAAAAATAGAAAAAAACTCCATTTTGTAAGAATAGGTAGGTAGACAGAAACTCTATTAAACATAAGGTCTAATATAATCTTAAAACACCTCTATAACACTCTCCTTCAAGATCGTATCAATTCTAACCAAAGTTATCTTGAGGCCACAGTGAAAATGTCGATGAGAGTAAAAAGCAACCCAGTTCAGTACTTGTTTCAAAGAAAAAAATGTAACTATTAACATATAGGACTTTATTTTCTTTCCCAGGATGGTTTAAATATAACCTGGGCCCTCAGCTGTCCTTACACTGCCATCCAATAATGTAATCATCTGTTCACGCTCCCAGACCCATGAAAGTCTCCAGCACCACCAACACGTCCAGCACCATCTCCGGCTTCATCCTCCTGGGCTTCCCTTGCTCCAGGGAGGGGCAGCTCCTCCTCTTTGGGCTCTTCTCCGTTCTCTACCTCCTCACCCTCATGGGCAACGGGTCTATCATCTGTGCCGTGCGCTGGGACCAGAGACTCCACACTCCCATGTACATCCTGCTCGCCAACTTCTCCTTCCTAGAGATCTGGTATGTCACCTCCACTGTCCCCAACATGCTGGCCAACTTCCTCTCTGACACCAAGGTCATCTCCTTCTCTGGGTGCTTTCTCCAGTTCTACTTTTTCTTCTCCTTGGGTTCTACAGAATGTTTTTTCTTGGCTATTATGGCGTTTGATCGGTACCTTGCCATCTGCCGGCCTCTACACTACCCAACCATTATGACAGGACGTCTCTGCACCAGTCTTGTGGTCAGTTGCTGGGTACTTGGTTTCTTCTGGTTCTTGATTCCCATCATCATCATCTCCCAAATGTCCTTCTGTGGATCCAGGATCATTGACCACTTCCTATGTGATCCAGGTCCTCTTCTAGCGCTCACTTGCAAAAAAGCTCCTGTGGTAGAGCTTGTCTTCTCCACTCTAAGTCCTCTGCCCCTCATTATTCCCTTTCTCTTCATCATGGGATCCTACACTCTGGTCCTAAGAGCAGTCCTGAAAGTCCCTTCCGCAGCTGGACGAAGAAAGGCTTTCTCCACCTGTGGGTCTCATCTGGCCGTGGTTTCACTGTTCTATGGCTCAGTCCTCGTCATGTATGGGAGCCCAACATCTGAGCATGAAGCTGGAACACAGAAGATCGTCACTCTGTTTTATTCTGTAGTGACCCCACTCCTTAATCCTGTGATATACAGTCTTAGGAACAAAGATATGAAGCATGCCCTGAAGAAACTTCTGGGAATATAAAGTGTTCATCAATAAAGGCTTTTGGGAAATTTGAGCTCAATATTATATTTAACTTATTTATAAAATTGTATTTAATTTATTTTCAGGTTAAAAAAACTAGTTTTTTTATTTATTTGAATATAGTTGACATACAATATTACAGTAGTTCGGGGTATATAATTTAGCAATTTGACAAGTTTATACGTTATGCTATGGTCATCACAAGTGCAGCTATCAAAAAAATTTTTTTAAAAGAAACAAGTGTAGCTATCATCTGTGTCATTATATCACTATTACACCGTCATTGATTGTATTCCTCATGCTCTGGCTTTTTATTCCTGCAACTTACTCCCCGCATAAGGGAAGGTCTGTATCTCCCTCGCATTTTCATTCATTTTGTCCAACCCCGTCCTCCTCCCCACTGGCAACCATTAGATTATTCTGCGTATTCATAAGTTTAATTCTGCTTTTTCTTTATTCATGCTTTAAAACACTATTTAAAAAAATAAAATAAAATAAAATAAAATAAAATAAAATACTATTTATGAGTGGGATCATATGGTGTTTTATCTTTCTCTGACTTATTTCACTTACCAAAATACCCTCGTGCTCGCTTTGGCAGTACATACATTTAGCAAAATACCTTCTATCTCCATCCATGTTGTCTCCAATGGCAAGATCCCACCCTTTTGCGGCCGTGTAATATTTATTCCATTGTGCATATTTCCTTAGCCACTTGTCTGTTAATGGTTACTTAGGTTGCTCCATGTCTTGGCTGTTATAAATAATGCAGCAATAAACATAGGGATGTGTATATCATTTTGAGTTGGTGTTTTCATTTCCCCTGGTTAAATATCCAAGAGTGGAATTACTAGATCATATGGTATTTCTATTGTTAAATTTTTGAGGAACCTCCATACTGTTTTCCATGGTGGCTGCACCAGTTTGCATCCCTGCCAACCATGCATGAGGGCTCCTTTTTCTTCACATCCTTGCCAGCAACACTCATCGTTTCTTGTGTTATTTATCGTAGCCATTCTGACAGATGTGAGGTGACATCATTGAGGTTTTGATTTGCATTGCCCCTGATGATTAGAGATATTGAACATCAAAAAAAAAAAAAAACTAGTTTTTTCCAATAATTATTCATCCTTGTTCTGACCGAAAACCTCGAGCACCTATAAGCATGTATCTGCTGTTTACTTCTTCCCTTGGCTCTTGATCATTTCTCCTGTTTATTAGCATGCAATTTTTTAACATTGAAACTAAACATTATATTTCAAAAATTGTGAAGACAATTGGTGTAGTAAATCAACAGAGGTTCAGTTTTCTTGTAGCAGTACAAAAAGTAGAGACAGATCATTTTGATCTCATTTAAGGACTATATTTAGGTATAAAAATTGCCTCTGTTTCTGCAAGGCGACTCGTACTCCAGGAACACAGCCTTCTGAGTCTCACCCGCAAGCCTGGACAGTTCACAGGGTCCCTCCCTTCTAGTGCCCTGGCTTCCTACTCTGCACTCCGTGAACCCTGTGCTCCTAAAACCTCTGCTCAGTGCTTTACACTCCTACTCTTACCTTCTACTGTATTTCTTGGGCTCTCATCTTGCACATTAGTGGCTTGGAAATCAAAAAATGCCTTGAAGGGATATTGCATCATATTTGGAGCCTCACTCTCTGTGGTCTTCCTCTCTCCAGGGTTTGTTTCTCAAACTCCAGCCTCTCTAGTAGCCACAAACACCAAATCCTTTATCTCCTCAGCAGAGAAATCACTGCCTTACAGAGACTTCACTCTTCCTTCCCTCCATTCTTTCCCACGCGCCTCCATATCCCCAGACGACACCGTCACCCAATGAATTGTCAAACGTCCTCAGGAAGAAGCACCCAAGGTGAGTGTGGAACTTGTTTCCTTGTCCTCTGCTTCTGGGAATTGTGTCCTCTGAAGTCTTGCCTGTGCTGACTGTTCTCCAGCGACTCAAATGACGGTGTTGGGGCTTCTGTCCAGATTTCATGGTCACTTTTGGTGGAAAGGTTAGTGTGATACAAACTTCTTAGTCACAACAATAACCAGAGAAATTCTTTTCTTTGCTTCAATCGCATCTAAATTCCACGTGGTCTCACTTCCTTCCCTTGCTGAACATGATCTTGTAGCAAAAATGCAGAGACAAGTGAGAGGCATGTGGGTACAGGGACCAGCATAAACACAAGTTTGGGGTACAGACCTTCTCTTCTTTTTATTGCAAGCAGCTCTAGATTCCCAAAGAGAAGGGGAAGCAGTGGAGTCCTGCTTACAGTAAAATCAGAGGTAACACTAGAACCACAGGGAACAAATTTAGGCTTTTTTTTTTCTGTATAGGAGAAGCTCAGCAATTGTAGGTCACCAAAAATATTTACACAAGAGGTATATAGTCACTTGGACTAGTTTTCCTTGAACTCCCTCCTAGATCCTAAATGAAAGGTCACTTTAATATTGAAATGTCTTTACCAATTCAACGACTTGATCTGCAGATAAAGAAAATGAAGGTTGGGAATCAGGGGTGGCAGGTTGAGGATAATGGCTTTATTGGTAAAAAAAACAAAAATTTCCTATTCACCACCCTTTTCACTAGTTGCTTTTTGTTACCAACTAATCCTATATTTCTGTCTTTAGGGCTTTTCAATTATTTTCCCATCAATAATTTAGGAAGTCTCAATCATTTGCCAGTTAAAGTTTCCTTAACATACATAAAACTTGGGATGCGTGGGTGGCTCAGTGGTTGGGCATCTGCCTTTGGCCCAGGGCATGATCCTGGAGTCCTGGGATCGAGTCCCACATCAGGCTCCCTGCATGGAGCCTGCTTCTCTTCTCCCTCTGCCTGTGTCTCTACCTCTCTCTCTCTCTGTGTGTGTGTGTCTCTCATGAATAAATAAATAAAATCTTTTTAAAAAAATACATAAAACTCTATGAACAGTAAGAGAACAGAACAATATCCCAATAGGAAAATAAACAAAAGGATATAGACAACATGCAGGAAATATTCTTAAACATATGGAAAGAGCACCAATTCATTCATAAAAGATAAAGGTACAATAAGCCTATAATGGAATTTCATCTTTAACCCATCAGAGTGACAAAGATCAAGCAGTTTGATAAGCACTGTGTGGCTGAGAATGGTGAAATGGCTTCTCTCGTGCTTGTTTGTGGAAGAATAAATTTCACAGATTTTATACAGCACAATTAGGCAACTTTGATCAAAATTTAGAAGACATACACCCTGCAACCCAGCAATCCAACTTCTAAGGTCCTCAGTCTAGAGATATTCTCACACATGTGGGAAATGATGAAAATATAAGAATATTCATTACAGTATTTTTTTAAGATTTATTTATTTATTTGTTCATGAGAGACACACACAGACAGGCAGAGACACAGGCAGAGGGAGGAGCAGGCTCCATGCAGGGAGCCGGGTGTGGGACTTGACCCGGTTCTCCAGGATCAGGCCCTGGGCTGAAGGCAGCGCCAAACCGCTGAGCCACCCGGGCTGCCCTATTCATTACAGTATTGCAGCAATAGCAAAATGTTGAGAAAAAATGTCAGTTCCTATTAATAGCAGACTAGTTAAATAAGCTACAGTTCAGTCATACAATGGAATACTGTCTTTGATCTTATAAAATGTGAAGTAGCTCGGGGATATGTAATGTCATGTAATATCTCCAAGGTATATTTCGGGACCTATTATTATTTTTGAAGTATAGTTGACATCCAAGATATACCTGCTGAGTGAAGAAAGCAAGTTGAGTAGCTGAGTATAACTACCTTTCATGTAAATGTATAAACTACCTCCTAAAGGGGATCCAGAAACTAATAACAGGGGTTGCTTCAGGTGAGGAGAATGAAACTGGACCACTTTCCAACACCATACACAAAAAATAAACTCAACATGGGTTAAAGACCTAAATTTGAAACCTGAAGCCATAAATATCCTAAAAGAAAACATAAGCAGTAATTTCTTTGACATCAGTCATTAGTAACAATTTTCTAGATATGTCTCCTGAGGCAAGAGAAACAAAAACAAAAATAAACTATTGGGACTATGTCTAAATAAAAAGCTTTTGCACAGTGAAGGAAACCATCAACAAGACAAAAAAAATAACCTACAGACATACAGATGGCCAACAGACACATGAAAAGATGCTCAACATCACTAATCATCAGGGAAATGCAAATTAAAACCATAATGAGATATCACCTTAGGTCCATCCATTGATATCACCTTAGATTTGTCAGAACAGCTAAAACAAAAAAAAAAAAAGATAAGAAATAACAAAGATTGGTGAGGATGTGGAGAAAAAGTAACCCTTGTGCACCATTGGTGGCCATGTAAATTGATATGACCAATTTGGAAAACAGTATGAGGGTTCCTCAAAAAGTTAATAATAGAAATACCATAGAATCCAATAATTCTAGTACTGGGTATTTACCCCAAAAACACTATTTCAAAAGATATATGTATCCTCCAGTGTTAACTGCAACATTATTTATGATAGCCAAGATAATAGAAGCAGCTTAAGTGTCTATCAATAAATGAATGGATCAAGAATATGGGGGGTGTATGTTTATATATAATGGAATATTAGCCATAAAAAAGGATGAGATCTTGCCATTTGTGACAATTGATGGACCTAAAGGGTATTACGCTATGTGAAATAAGTCAGACAGAGAAAATCAAATACCATATGATTTCACTTATGTGTGGAAGCTAAAAAGCAAAACACATGAATAGACAAAAAGCAGAATCAAATCTATGAATACAGAGAACAAACTGATGATGGCCAGAAGGGAGAAGAGTAGCAGAATGGGCAAAACGGGTGAAGGGGAGTGGAAGATACAGGCTTCCATTATGGAATGAGTAAGTGATGGAAATAAAAGGCACAGAATAGGGAATATAGTCAATGATGTTATCATAGTGTTGTATGATGACACGACAGCTACACCTACGGGGAGCATAGCATAATGTATTATTTGACAAGCATTGAGTACCCTTTGAAATCACTGAATCGCTGTATTATACACCTGACACAAATATAACACCATGTTGACCATACTGGAATTAAAATTTATTTTTTTTTAATTTTTATTTATTTATGATAGTCACAGAGAGAGAGAGAGAGGGGCAGAGACACAGGCAGAGGGAGAAGCAGGCTCCGGGAGCCCGACGTGGGATTCGATCCTGGGTCTCCAGGATCGCGCCCTGGGCCAAAGGCAGGCGCTAAACCGCTGCGCCACCCAGGGATCCTGGAATTAAAATTTAAAAAATAAATAAAGTTGTTGAATCACTACATTGTCCCTGCAACTAACGTAACACTGGAGGTCAACTACAACTCGAAGTTAAAAATAAATAAATCAATATTTTTTAGGAAAAGAATATAAGTGCTTCTAGGAATTCCTCTATAAGTCACTATATAACTAACTACTCCTAGAGAGTAATGAGCTCCCCAAACCAAAATGACTATAAAATATGACATTAATTAAAGTCCAAATTGAAATATTTTTTCAAAATTTTTAGGAGGGCACCTGGGAGGCTCAGTCAGGTAAGCCACTAACTCTTGATTTCAGCTCAGGTCATGATCTCGGGGCTGTGGGATTGAGCCCTACAACAGACTCCACACTGGGTGTTGGGGCCCGCTTGGGATTCTCTCTCCCTTTCCCTCTGCCCCTCCCTCCCAGTTCACATGCAAACATGTGCATGCTCTTTTTCTCTCTCTCTCAAATAATAATAATTAAAATAAAACAAAATCTGTAGTAAACACAAGTTTTTGTAATAGAAAGCTGGATACTTCAATCTACCATCCTTATAAGAATAAAGAAAAATACTGAATCTTTTAAATCTCTACACCAATATGGGGCTTGAACTCACCACCGAGATCAAGAGTTGCATGCTCCACCTACCGAGCCAGCCAAGCACCCTGAAAGATACTGAATTTTAAAAATAATAATAAAACTTGAAAGTGCTGACAATATGGAGAGACAACATGAAACTGCTAGGTCAATTTTTTTTGGAAGTCTGAGTGGTAAGCACTAAAGTCATTCAAGTTCAGAATGCACTTGCCTAGGGCAGCCCGGGGGGCCCAGCGGTTTGGCGCCGCCTTCAGCCCAGGGCCTGGTCCTGGAGACCCGGGATCGAGTCCCACGTTGGGCTCCCTACGGAGCCTGCTTCTCCCTCTGCCTGTGTCTCTGCTTCTCTCTCTCTCTTTCTCTCTCTCTCTCTGTCTCTCATGAATAAATAAATAAAATCTTAAAAAAAAAAAAAAAAAGAATGCACTTGCCTATAGTTCAAATCCTTATGCATCATGGCAATGCCTGGCAGGAGAGATGGAGATGGGATCCCAGGGCTCACATGAAGTTGAGGGAACTTCATAGGGAACCCTTAGTGGTCTTTATCCTCAAGTAAGCATGAACCAGAACTAAACCTCACACCACTCAGAGAAAAACCAAAAATTGCCATCCCTGGAAGTTTGTGGCCATGGTTCAGCTGTTGCTTGGATTTACGCATACCATTTCCTCCAATTGCCCCAATATATTGTCAGGCTATGGGAGAGGGGAGTGGGAACTTATTGTTCAATAGGTACAGAGTTTCACTTTGGGATGATGAAAAAGTTCTGGAGATGGATGTTGGTGATGGTTGCATTACAATGTGAATATATTTAATGCTTCAGGACTTTGTATCTTAAAATGATTAACATGGGGGCACCGAGGTAGCTCAGTTGGTTAAGTGTCTGCCTTTGGCTTGGGGTCAGATCCCAGGGTCCTGGGGTTGAGCCCTAAGACCCTGCTCAGCGGGGGGCCTGCTTCTCCCTCTCCCGCCTCCCGCGTGGGCTCTCACGCGGGTGCTATTTTGCTCTCAAATTAAAAATAAATTAAATGGTTAAAATGACCATTTTCATGCTATGCATATTTTACCACAATACAAAATATTGTAAAATCCTGAAAAAGAGATAATAGAGGCAAAAGACATAAAAATACCTGAATTAAAAGGAGAAAACAAGAAAGAAGAAACAAAGAACACATAGGACAGACAGAAAACAGAGTCTGTTAGTAATTAAGGGCTGGAAGCAAAGATTTATGGAAGTATGTGAAGAAAGCACATTTCCAGGGTATAAGCAATATACACTGTAAACATTTACTGTATTTCACAGTGAAAACTATTTCTCCTGAAAACAAAAAGAAATTCTCTGGAAATCCACGCAGACACCTCAGCACGGCCTTTACGACATTATTCCTGCCTTCACTCTGGGAGCCAATTGGACCCAAACTATGTAAAAACTGAATAAAAAAAGGATGTCTCACCGAAGAGTCCTGAGGGAGTCATAGACCCTCCCAAGGGGAGACTGAGGACTTGGCAATAGTCTCTAAGATGAAACCTTAATTGCCCCCCAGAGTCTCAACAACACACCCTTCACCTTTGTTCATCTGTGTCCTCATCTCGAAATCTCATGAGGTTCGCATCTCACTTCTTTCAGCTATTTTACAGCAAAATAACCAATATATAAAATCCACCTGCTAAAAATAAAAAATAAAAAATAAAATAATAAAAATAAAATAATAATAAAATCCACCTGCTGATGTCCTCTGATGAGAGAGACAAATGACAGATCTGTGTGCTGGGGGACTGAGTTGCTTACACACGCCCCTGAAAACACCAATGGGCAACCGAGGCCCAAGGCAGATGCTCAAGGGCAGATGGCGGGTCTACGCTGCCTTCACGGGCTCCCCCCTCCCCCCCAGAAGCACCCCCTGCCCTGACTGCAGCCCCATGGGCCCCGACACGTGGGGCAATCTTTACACCTCTCAAGTAGGGAGACCCCAGAGGATAGAAGTCAGGAGTGGCGGTGGCGGTGGGGGTGGAGCACAATTTTTAAGAGTTTTTTCAAAGAGAGAAAAGGAGGCAGGCCGACCATTTCTGCCTATGCTCACCTTTATTTTTTTTTTTAATTTTTTTTATTTATTTATGATAGTCACAGAGAGAGAGAGAGAGAGGCAGAGACACAGGCAGAGGGAGAAGCAGGCTCCATGCACCGGGAGCCCGACGTGGGATTCGATCCCGGGTCTCCAGGATCGCGCCCTGGGCCAAAGGCAAGCGCTAAACCGCTGCGCCACCCAGGGATCCCCCTATGCTCACCTTTAACTTGAAGGCGTCTCTTTGGAGCATCCAGGATTCTCCAGGAGTTACTGGAAAGCTGGAGCCTGCAGTGCCTGGGGGCCTGGGGAGAGGGAGGGATTCAGGAAGGGAAGAAAGAGAGTGTCAGCGGTCACCTTTGTGTACCCCAGGACTTTTGGGGTCAGGCCCCTGTCTTGATTTCACATAAAGGAAGCAAAGACATCCATGAGAAGATACGCCCAGCCTTCTCCACACTTGGCCCTATCATGAAGTGTAAGTAAGATCTCTCTCTGTCTAGGCATCACTGCATTTTTTTTTCGAAGACATCTGCAAATGGATGCTAGCTCCAGTAAAATCCCATTTTAGTATTAATACATTTTTGGAGACTTGTGTGGATTTTATGCCTCTTGGTATTTGATTTCACCCACAGTAACTCCAGTAATTTAATAATAAGTTGTGTTACATCAACTGTTGACTCCAGGACCCAGCTACTCAGATCTCCCTCAGTTTAACAATCCCTAAAACTTTCTGGCCTAATGATTCACAGAGGAATGCCTCATTATTCAGAAATCTGATGAATTATATAACAATATTAGAAGATGTGGTTCAACAACTCATTTTCTAAATGCCCAGTTAAGTTAAATATAATTTATTGCCCCTTAGTTCTTACGACAGCACCGGTAATGTGATGCCCTCGCTTTGACCATTGATTTCCTACATCTTGAATTATTAACACTACCATGTTTTAATGTCTTCTTCCTTTTTATCAGATGAAGCTCTATGTTTTAAAGCACCAGAATATATGAGAAAGTCAGTAAAATAAATCTGAGCAACCAAAGAGAGCTACCCATAGCTCTGCTGTGTGATGCACTGAAACTTAGTGACTTTTTTGTCAGTTTCTTAGATTCATTTAATATTGTTTTTAATTTAGGTTTTAAATGGTTATGCCAAAGAAAGCTTATCCTAGTTACTTTGTAATCATAGTTGTTGGTAGTATTAACAATAGCTATGAATTTTTTCAGGTCTAATCTATTCCAGGAACTGTACCAGGCACATGTAGTCAACAGTATTTGCACAAAAACTCTGAAAAATCAATGTTAACTTGCTGAAGAGCATCCAGTATGTCATATGGTATTTGATCCCAAATCAATGTGATATTATCATTTATTTTCCTTTAAGTACAGTGATCTAAAGCCACGGAGTTATGTATTACTGGGTTGAGCCAATCAGTTGTGTACGTGCTCCAGCTATGGTGTGTCAGCACATAGATATCGCCAGAGGGTGAGCTCTTTCTTCCTCACCAAACCAGGTGCTTTCCTCCTAAAACCACATTCTCAGTTCTTTGTGATGAGGTCTATTTTTCTTCCTAGGTTATGTGTCTAGCAGCTCTACTCCATTACTGGGCCGTTCAAACAAAGAAAGCTTTTACATTGATTTCCTACATGCCTAGGATGGATTTGAGATACACTTGTAGGGAAAATCAACAGGATGTGGTGACTGACTGCCTACAGAAGGTGACAGAACTAGAAAATGCCTTGAATGACTCCCAAGCTTCTGGCTCTGGCAAATGCTAAGAGTAGAGCCATTCACCAAGAAATATGTAAGGGGAGGAAGGGAGCTCTTCTAAAGGAAAAGACAGAATAAGAAGTATTGAGCAGAATGGTGATTATAGATTTGAAAATATAAAAGAGGGCAAAGGACTAAGGGGATTATATTTAGAATGGACGCACATATGACAGGGATATGAGGCAAGAAGGGATTATACAGCACAGGTGTGATTGTGACCCCACTAAAAGTTCAGTCAGAGTCACTAAAACTCCATCTGATGATGCTCGGAGTGGGTGCTCAGTGATAGTTCATAATCTCAGTAGATTAGCTTTTAGGTGATATCATTAATTGTAAGTTTTCAATCTAGAAAGAAACACATAAATACATGATTTAGTCATTATGGCACATGCTCTAGCAGAGACATAGATAACATTTATAGAAACATTAAATATGAATTTATCTTATAAAATTTTTAAAAAATAAAGTTTAAAAAATGAGTGGATTAAGATGATATATATAAAAACATATATATGTTTTATAATATATAAAATATATATATATCATCTTAATCCATCCTATATATATATATATATATATATGTATCAGAATATTACTCAGCTATCAAAAACAATGAAATCTTGGAGCACCTCGGCGGCTCAGTCACTTAAGTGTCTGTCTTGCCTCAGGTCATGATCTCAAGGTCCTGGAATTGAGCCCTGTCCTGGGCTCCCAGCTCAGTGGGAAGTCTGCTTCTCCCTCTGCTCCACCCCCCCCCCATTTGTGCTCTCCATTTCTCTCTAATAATTTCCCCCCCGCCAAGTGAAATGGGGATCCCTGGGTGGCGCAGCGGTTTAGCGCCTGCCTTTGGCCCAGGGAGCGATCCTGGAGATCTGGGATCGAATCCCACGTCGGGCTCCCAGTGCATGGAGCCTGCTTCTCCCTCTGCTTCTCTCTCTGCCTCTCTCTCTCTGTGTGACTATCATGAATAAATAAAAATTAAAAAAAAAAGAGTGAAATCTTGCCATTGGCAACAGTGTGGATGAAACGAGAGTGTATTATGCTAAGCAAATATAAGTCAGAGAAAAACAAATACCATATGATTTCACTTACATGTGGAATTTAAGGGGAAAAAAAGATGAATAGGTGGGAAGAGAATAAAGAGGTGGGGGAAGCAAACCATAAGAGACTCTTTTTTTTTAAGATTTTATTTATTTATTCATGAGAGACACAGAGAGAGAGAGGCAGAGACACAGGCAGAGGGAGAAGCAGGCTCCCTGCCGGGAACCTGATGTGGGACTGGATCCCGGGACCCTGGGTCACGCCCTGGGCAGAAGGCAGGTGCTAAACTGCTGAGCCTCCCAGGGATCCCCCCCATAAGAGACTCTTAATGACAGAGGATATACTGAGGTTTGATGGAGGGAAGCGAGTGAGGGATGGGCTAAATGGGTGATAGCTGGTAAGAAGGGCACTTGTGAGCATTGGTTGTTCTATGTAAGTGATGAATCACTAAATTGTACTCATGAAACCAATATTATACTCTACGTTAACTAACTAAAATTTAAAAATTTTTAAAAAGAAAGCTTAAAAGGAATTTATCTTATTAATAACAGGGTTTTGACTTGACAGGGCAAGACATATGATCACATGATCTCTCTTCTTTGCAAAATCTAAAAAACAAAACAAATACATCAGACCTATAAATGCAGGGAACAAACTGATGGTTCCAAGAGGGGACGGTAGGGCACATGGGTGAAGGAGAGTAGAGGATACAGTGTTCCAGTTATGGAAGGAGTAAATCATGGGAATAAAAGTCACAGCATAGGAATGTAGCCAATGGTATTGTAATAACATTGTATGGTGACAGATGGCAGCTACACTGGTGGTGAGCAAGGCCTGACATATAAAGCTGTTGAATCATGTACACCTGAAACTAATGTAACATTGCACGTTAAATACACTCGGATAAAAAACTTAGTTTTTAAATAGAGTTTTGACCTGATGACTTTAGTGATGACATCAAAAACATACCTAAAATCTTCATCATCAAAAACTAAGACCATAGATTGATTAGTCTAATTATTAATTTTAATCATTATAAGCTCACTGTATGTGTCAAATATATTCATAATAAAATGTTACAAATTAATAATTATATATTAATAAGAAGAATATGATATAGTGCTTATTATAATACAAAATATTGGTAACAAACTATCACTAAGAAGTTCATTAAATCTATGGAAGACAATGTAGCCACTGAACAGATCATATAGAGCTATATATTTTTTAATTTTAATTGAAGCATGGTTGGCATACATTAGTTTCAAGCATACAACATAATTTAACAACCATGTAAATTATAAAATGCTCAGGACCATAAGGATAGTTACCATCTGTCGCCATACACATTATTACAATATTATTGACTATATTCCCTATGCTGTACTTTTCACCTTGTGACTTATTTTATAACTATAAATTTATGTATTTTACTCTTCTTCACTTATATTGCCTTTTCTCTAACCCCCTCCACACTGGCAGCTATCAGTTTGCTCTCTATGAATCTGTTTCTATTTTTTATTTTTGTTGTTCTTTGTTTTTTAGATTTCACGTACATTTGAAATCATATGGTATTTGTCTTTCTCTGACTTATCCCACTTAGCATAATACCCTCAAGGTCCATCCATGTTGTCTCAAATGGCAAGACTTCATTTTTTTATGGCTGAGGAATATTCCATTGTGTGTATAAACCACATTTCTTAATCCATTCATCTACTGATGGATGCAGTAGGCTCCATATCTTGGCTATTACAGTGCTGCAATAAATATAGGGGTGCATATATCTTTCCAAAGTACCATTTTTGCTTTCTTCAGGTGAACACTTAGAAGTGGAATTACTGGATTATATGGAGTAGAGCTATATTTTAAACATGGAAAAAAGACAAGTTTATTAAGTCTTAAAAGTAAGTTATAAAAGAGCATATTTTTTAAAATTCCATTTTAATTTTTAAAGAAAAGAAGGATGCAATTCTCCAAAGAGTTAAAATTAATTTTTTCTAGGAAGTGGGGTTGTTTGGGAGGGGTTTTTTTGTGTGTGTCTGTTTCTCTATTTTTCATATTCTTAATTATTTTAAATAAATATTTTCATTTTGAAAGTAAATTTTAGTTTTGGCAAGGTAAATTTAGTACTTATAGCATTTGTAGCATTAATAAACTGAAATAACAAGACATAAGAATTTTAGATTGTTTGAAATGTATTGAATAACTTAATGTTTAAAAAAAAATCCTTGCAGTTGGAGAAAGCTTACTGAATATTTTCACATATGTTTTGTGTATAACCAAAATGAAAGAAAATATAATTTATGTTCAGTAAGAAGAATTGACCTTTTGCAACATTTAGAGCTATGTTATGTTTGTTTGACTTTTGAAAACTGACCTTTCCCAGCTTACGAAGATCCTGTGTTTCCTGCACAGGTGAGGTTATGGTCAGAAATACTGAAACCCATCATGCATGATATGTGGGCAACATAGGAATGAATCTTTCAAGTAGTTGAACCATATATTTGAAACTGTGTGGTTTTTTTTCAAATTGTTTACTTTAATGAAAGATTTATGGTAAATGACATAAAACACCACATTTGTTTAAAATAGTGAAGACTCAATTGACAAATTATGTGAGTTTAAAAGCATCAACTCAATATAACTCAACTCAAGTAATATTCCGAGGTCATTATTATTCCCCTCTTTCCAGAAAAATATTACTATGACCTTTCCTCTTGGTTTCTATGCTAAAATTTGTCAATTGTTGTCATTCATTATGCGAGAAAAGTATTCTGGTGCAAAAAGCTCAGAGAGTATGAACGGATATTCATAGACCTAGTGTATCTGAGACATCAAGCACTTTCTACTTGGGGTGAGATGTAAAAAAAAAAAAAAAGTTATTCCACTCTTAATTATTGACTAAAAAAATAACACAGACTAAAAACTGTTCTATTAGAAATAATTAACTATGGGTAGGAAAAGACATACCAGCTGATAACCATTTTACAGTCTTTAACAGAGGGTAATACTCTGAGTTTCCAAAATCTCAAAGGGAAGAGAGTATTTTCCTTAAAAAAAAAATTATTTGTATATTTGAGAGAGAGAAAAAGAGCAAGAGAAAGACCATGAGTAGGGGGAGGAGCAAAGAGAGAGGGAGAAGCAGGCTCCCCACCAAGCAGGAAGCTTGACATGGGGCTGGATCCTAGGACCCTGAGATCATGACCAGAGTGGAAGGCAGATGCCTAGCCAACTGAGCCACTCAGGTGCCCCAAGATTACTTTTCTTTTAAACTTAACCCCAGTGATAAAGAAAATCCAAATAATGTAAATATTCCATTGTTATGAACCCAAGATTATTGAAATCTGGGATCATCAGGATTGTTGATTGGTTACTTTTAAATAAGAGCTGGGAGCTAATGGATGGGTTATTCCAAGCTAACTGTCAAATAGCCAACATACACACCTTGTGTAGGTTTCCTATACAAGTTTTTCAGGAAATGATATACCTTGTATAATCGTGTTTTCTGTCCCCCTGCAGCCCTGGAATTCATGAACAATTCAGAGACAAGCACTGTGGCTGAATTTGTCCTCTTAGGCTTCCCTGGTTGTCAGGAGTTGCAAAGTTTCCTTTTCTTGTTGTTCTTTGGGATCTATATATTTACCATAATGGGAAACGGGACCATTGTCTGTGCTGTGATGCTGGATCAACGGCTCCATACTCCAATGTATATTCTCCTAGGGAACTTCTCTTTCTTTGAAATCTTGTACGTTACGTCCATGGTACCCAGGATGCTAGCCAATTTCCTCTCAGAGACAAAAACCATCTCCTTTGTTGGCTGTTTCCTCCAGTTATATTTTTTTACTTCCCTTGGTACAACTGAAACCTATTTCCTCTGCATCATGGCATACGATCGGTACCTGGCTATCTGCCATCCACTGCACTACTCAACCACCATGACTCAACAATTCTGCCATATCTTGATGTCTTTTTGCTGGGCATTGGGGTTTCTTAGTTACACTGTCTCGACCGTACAGCTCTCTCAATTGCCTTTCTGTGGACCCAACACCATTGATCATTTTGTGTGTGACATGGACCCACTGATGGCTCTGTCCTGTGCCCCAAATCTAGTCATGGAGATCATCCACTATGTCCTAAGCTCCCTCATTATCATCCTCACACTTCTGTACATTCTTGGCTCTTATACTTTTTTACTGATAGTTGTGTTAAAAGTGCCTTCAGCTGCTGGCCGGCAAAGGGCCTTCTCCACCTGTGGATCACATCTGACAGTGGTATGCTTATTCTTTGGGGCCCTTTTGGCAATGTATGTGAGCCCCACAGCTGATAACCCAGCTGAAGTTCAGAAGATTTTGACTTTGTTCTATTCCGTGGTGACTCCCTTCTTAAACCCTCTGATTTACAGTTTATGAAACAAGGAAATGAAGGCTGCACTTAAAAATCCTGAGGATAGAATGAGCATGTTTATGTATCTATGAGACCAAGCAAATCAATGTCCAGACATGAAAGATTAATTAAGAAAGACTTGATTTACTGCTACTAATTCTCCAGTGCACACTTTAAAGAAAATATTTCTCAGTGGAGACCCTCAATGTTTTATTCTTCAGCCAACCTGGTAGAGATAAACCATAGCTGATTCATTTTACATTCCAAATGTAACAATATTTTCAAAATGGATAACTCCAGTAGGCAGTGATTATAAGGGCATCATACCGTACTATTGCATACTGTTTAGTTTTGGTTATTGGGAAACAGCAGTAGAAGGTAGAACAATGGTAGTTACCCCAGGTGCTCAGCCTTGGTGTACTCAAGGCATTGCTCAAAACAGTCCAATATTTTTTAAAGTGAATAAAGAATCTAATTTAAATGCCTAATGGATACATACTTAGAGGATTTAATAACAGAATGGCTTTCTTATCCCTTGGCTCTGCATGGTCGAGACTCTTCCAGGTTAGAGACAAAGTTTCATGTTTATATAAGTGATACATATCCTAACATTAAATAAAATGGTAGTAATTCTTTCAACAAAAGGTTCATTCTATTTTCTATGTTCTAAGCACTCTTCAGTTCCAGAGATACACCATGATTAAAATGTTGAAAAACCACTATCCATGTGGAGTTTTCTTTCCAGTGGAGGACAGACAACTAAAAAAATAAGTACAATATATAGCATGCCAAAAAAGTGATAGACACTATGGAGGAAGGTGAGTGAGGAGAGGAAGTATGGGACAAAGGGTTAAAATTTTAAATAAATTATCATCAGGGAAGGCCACATGAAGGTGGCAGCATTTAAGCAAAAGCTTGAGACGATAAGAGAATGAGCCATATAGACACCTGAGGCAAGAGCATTCCAGGAAGAGGGAAACAGGTTCTCTATAAGATTCCAAGGAAGAATTATGTTCAAGTAACAGCAAGGAGGTAGAATTGTCAGAAGTAGAGAGATTAAGGGGTAAGAATTGAAGATAAAGTCAGAGAGAATGATTGAAGGGCCAAAGTGTGCAGAACCTTGTACACCATATTAAGAACTTTTAATTCTGACTGAGATGGGAAGCTTTTGGAGACTTTTGAGCAGCAGAGTAACATAATACCATTTATATTATAACAGTTTCGTGGACAATAGAGAGAGCATGGCCATTTTAGAACTCTAATTTCTAGTTGTCAAATAAAAAGGTCTATTTCTAAAGGAATTTGTATCTGTAATCTGTCCTTGAGGATACATAGTTGGGGAGAGGGGAAAGCCAGGGAGCTCCTTTGCTCAAAATGAATGAAAGTCCTCCTAGATTCTAAGAAAGAAACTTCTAATTCTGGAATGATGTTTTCACAACAATCGTAAGAGATAATAGAGAGGAGCGCTTAGGAAGATGGTGGAGTAGGAGGACTCTGACCTCATCCCGTCCATGTTGACAAATAGATAGAATCTACATTCAAGTCAATAAACTGGAGAGCAATACAAAGACTGTCAGAAAAAACTCCACAACTAAATATAGAGAAGCTGCTGCAACTGAAAGGTTAGGAAAGTCAGAAAGGCAGAGGAAGGCTGCTTGTTGGAGGGAGGGAGCCATGCCCATGGGAAATGGGCCCTCATACCAGGAAGGTCACATGAGGAAGACTAATCCCCATAATGTTTAGTTTTGAAAACCAAAGTGGCTGAACTTCGTAAGTTTGTAAAACCAGTGGAACTTGGAGCCTGGAGTTTTAAAAGTCAGCTAACCCAACACTGGGAGAGCTGGGATGGGAGTGACAGCTGAGCTGCTGCCCTTAAGGGGCCGGCAGCCTGCATAGACAGGCAACACAAAAACAGCAGTTTACATAATGGGGGGAGGGGCAGTGGTTGCTTATGGAAGACAGTTCTGAGCTACCTTCAGGAGGCAGGTCCACACAGACACTAGTAGCCTCAGCCCAGGGCTCAGGGCAATGTTATTAATGCTGCACAGGCCCCTCACCTGGCAGCCAGGTACTCAGCTGCCACTGCACGGGGCCCAGATGACCCACTGTGCCCACTTATGCGTCCCCAGCCACCACCAGGCAAAGTGCCCACATACAGGGGCACAGCTGCCGCTGCACATGGTGCCAGCTGCCACACTCCTGCACACCCCCAGCGACTGTCACACACCCAGGCAGCTGTACTCAGCCATCTTCATAGGCCATGCCCAGCCTCACATCCCAACCGCCCCTGCATGCAGCCTCCAGCCACCACAGTGCCTCAGAGAATCCAACACAGGACTGGTGAATTTTGCTAGCATGAATCCAGCATGAATTTTGCTAACACAACCACCCTTCAGCCAAGTTCCCTGGCAGGCAACTCCCTCACATCTGGCCCACACGGGTCCCACTAACAGCACAGAAAACAGGCGCAGCTCACAATAGGAGAGTCAGTGCAGAGAACTTCAGTGAAAGGCAACGTGACTCAGACACAACAGCAGGGCATAAGTGACACGTACAGGGTACTGTCCTGATACAGGTACTGCCAGGTTCTGGTAAACTGTTCATTGCAGGGCACTCCAGGGCCTTTTCTTCATAAAGTCACTACTTTTTTTAAGATTTTTATTTTATTTATTCATAACAGACACAGAGAGAGAGGCAGAGACCCAGGCAGAGGGAGAAGCAGACTCCATGCCCGAGGTGGGACTTGATCCTGGGTCTCCAGGATCATGCCCTGGGTCGAAGGCAGCGCTAAACCACTGAGCCACTGGGGCTGCCCAAAAGTCACTGCTTTTAAAAGCAAAAAACATGCCTGACTTTCCCTGCATGGAGCCTGCTTCTCCCTCTGCCTGTGTCTCTGTCTATCTTTCTCTCTCTCTCATGAATAAATAAATAAAATCTTTGAAAAAAAAAAAAGGACAGACAAAAAGTAAACGTATATGTGGAGGCCGAGAAAATCAAGGCCATTCCACCTCAAGTTTAGCGTTAGCACAAGTACAGCAGTCCCAGGCCCCTGGGAATAAGAGCTGAGCTTTACAGGGAAAACCGCAGAACACCCTTGACAGAGACAGAAAGTCCTGTATTGGAATGAAAACAGAGCTTAAGAATTTCCTCCCCGCCCCCGCTTCTGGAGGTCCCCTAGGCCAGCCCTTAAAACCCAGCTGTAACCCCCCTCGGGGTCCAAGTCCCTGCTCCACTGTGTCGGGTGCACTTGGACCCAAGCTTGAGCTTGTCAATAAACCCTCATGTACTTGCATCAGTATCGGCTCCTTGGTGGTTTCTCGGATTTGCAATCTTGGGCACAACAGTATAAAGTAGGAAACACAAAAGCAGTAAAAATTAATATTTCTGTAAAAATCAATCAAGGAACTCACCAAAAAAAAAAGATATAAAATATAATATATACCTAAAATGTGGGCAGGAGAGGGAAAAAGAATGAGCTCAAACTGGAACAATCATCAAATAGAGGCTACTATATGCAAAAGAGGTAATATACAAAATAATGGTAACCATATATCAAAAAAATTAATAAATATGCAAAGAATAAAGAGAAATAAATCCAAATATATCACTAGAAAAAATCAGCAAAACATAAAAGAGATAAAGGCAAAAAGGATAAGAGAAAGTCCTCAGAAACAACCACAAACAAGTAATAAAATGGCAATAATACATACGAATCAATAATTACCTTGAATGAAAATGGACTAAATGTTCCAACTAAAAGCCATAGGGCAATAGAATGGATGAAAAAAATAATACCCACCTATATACTGCCTACATTTTAGACCTAAAGACACAGATGGATTGAAAGTGACAGGATGGAGAAACATCTATCATGCAAATGATTTCAAAAGAAAATGAGAGTAGCAATATTAACATCAGACAAACTAGACTTTATTTTTTTATTTTACTTATTTATATATATTTTTTGCATTTTATACTGAACTTTATGCAGTTTATACTGAACTTCGATTTGCCAACATACAGCATAACACCCAGTGCTCATCCCATCAAAGGCCCCCCTCAGTGCCCATCACCCAGTCACTCCCACCCCCTGCTCACCTCCCCTTCCACCACCCCTAGTTCGTTTCCCAGAGTTAGGAATCTCATGGTTTGTCTCCCTCTAATTTTTCCCACTCATTTTCTTCTCCTTTCCCCTATAATCCCTTTCACTATTTTTTATATTCCCCATAAAAGTGAAACAATATGTTTGTCCTTCTCCAATTAACTTATTTCACTCAGCATAATACCCTCCAGTTCCAACCATGTCGAAGCAAATGGTGGGTATTTGTCATTTCTAATGGCTGAGGAAAATTCCACTGTATACATAGACCACAGCTTCTTTATCCAGTCATCAGTGGATGGACACTGAGGCTCCTTCCACAGTTTGGCTATTGTGGACATTGCTGCTGTGAACATCGGGGTGCAGGTGTCCCAATGTTTCCAGCATCTTAAGATGTCCTAGCCTCAGCAATCAGACAACAAAAAGAAATAAAAGGCATCCAAATTAGCAAAGAAGTCAAACTCTCCCTTTTCGCAGATGACATGATACTCTACATCAAAAACCCAAAAGACTCCACCCCAAGATTGCTAGAACTCCTACAGCAATTCAGCAGTGTGGCGGGATACAAACTCAATGCCCAGAAGTCAGTGGCATTTCTATACACTAACAATGAGACTGAAGAAAGAGACATTAAGGAGTCAATCCCATTTACAATTGCACCCGAAAACATAGGATACCTAGGAATAAACCTAACCAAAGAGGTAAAGTTTTAGGTATAAAAACTACAGAACCTTCTGAAAGGTATTGAGGAAGAGACAAAGAGATGGAAAAATATTCCATGCTCATGGATTAGAAGAATTAATATTGTGAAAACGTCCATGCTCCCCAGGGCAATTTACATGTTCAATGCAATCCCTATCAAAATACCATGGAGTTTCTTCTGAGAGTTGGAACAACTCATCTTAAGATTTGTGTGGAATCAGAAAAGACCCCGAATAGCCAGGGGAGTATTGATAAAGAAAACTAGAGCCACGAGCATCACAATGCCAGATTTCAGGTTGTCCTACAAAACCATGGTCCTCTTCTCTCTCTCTCTCTCTCTCACCCTCCCTCCCTCCCTCTCTCTCAGGGACACACATTCTCTTTCTTGTCTCCCATTAACCTGTCCCACTCACTCCTCTCTTCCATTTCTTCCCCAGGGAGATCAATTCCTTAGAGGAAGAATATCTCCGCCAACAAGACTTCTTGGATATTATTCGGACCTCTGTGTCCTACTAATCAAACCACTGGGGGAGATATACACAAAGATAGGCAGGATTAGATGCACGCACAGAGACACATGAACAGTGAGCATTCTGGGAGCTATGAATCCTATTCAGGAGGGACATATAAGTTCTTAAAAACGACCGGCAGGAAAGACAAATTTCATTTGGCTCAGAATACAAAAAGGAAGCAAGTCTCTTGGGCCACAAATGCTGCTCTCCACTCATGAATGGGCCTTTTTGATTGTTAAATGAGGATGTTCTTGTGGCTGAGGCTTCCCTTACATCTTCCCCTTGGAGCCAGAAACCCCATCCAGCATGTAAGGCAAGCCCCGAGCATCAGGGCGTCCCTGCCCCTGTATACCTCCTGCTGTCCATACTAAGAGCCTGTGGTTCTTCTGTAAACCCCCCAGTCTTTGTTCCTTTGTGCTTTGTAGGAACGAGGTCTTAGGTCCTGCAGTTCTCTTTTCCTACCATACTTGTGTCTGGGGTAATCTATTCTCACGAAGGATTCACTCTAGTATCAGAGTTCCCACTGTACAACTCGCTTAGGGAACACGGGGCTCAAGTGTCTTGGATGTTTTGAGAGGCCATTAAATCCTCGGTTAGAATGAAGCCTGAGTCCTGTACTGCTTTGTTTCTAATATTGATTAGTAGTTTGGGTTGACAAATATCCTCCAACTAGGGCAGCTAAAGCAGGATGTTCTTATTTTTCAGAGTTCTTGCTAAGTGGCAAGTGGAAAATGGAAGCCAAGAAAGTCCTCAGCAAAGTCCCTTGTTCTTTGGCTTTACCGAATTTACCAAATGACCAAATTTACAAATTAACCTTAAAAATATAAATATGTAAATGAAAAAGAATCCCTGCACTTCTCTGGGCAAGTGGCTTAAATGTCGAGCAAGTAATTGCGGTTATGGATCAGGCTTCCCTAGCAGTTCGCACAAAGACTGTCCACGCTCCTTGTCCTTCCTCCTCTCTCCAGCTGCTCATTTGTTGTATCACTTGAGGTGAATAAAAGATGAAAGAAATGAATTTAGGTTCACCCTTTGAGCTACTAATGATGTACTTTGGAGGTGGAGGAAGCAGGAATGGATGCAGAGAGATTTCAAATTGTCTGTGGAGCCCATTTATCCCTTTTCCTGATCCTCTATTCCACAGGCAACTAAAATTTCAGTGCAGCACAAATGTCAAAATATCCTGGACATCGTGAAGTCAGACGACCAGGAGGGAGTTAAGACTTATGAGGTCTGGTTCCAAGTCAAAAACCATGAATTGGAATTATATTTCTTTTTCTTTCTTTCTCTTTCTTTCTTTCTTTTTTTTTCCTTTTTTTTTTTTTTTTTTTTTTTTTTTTGGTGCCAAGAGCTTCCTGGCCTGTGAGTAGAGTAAATCAGTTCATATCTCATGTCTCTGCCTGCTGTCTTAAAAAGCCAAAAATATTTCATTCGTGTCAAATAAAGTTGGCAATCATGCTGCTACCCTTACTACATAGATTTATCTAACTTAATATGAGCTCAAATAAATATTGTTTTCAGGACAATGTATAATTGGGTTTGTGCTATGAAACACACAGTTCAAGACACTAATGCAGGTGGTAGTCTTGATTGCTTATATAAGTCATAAATTCCAGAAGGGGAGAAATTTTATCTTTCATGCTTACCATTGTACCTCAGGACTTAGCTAGGAATATAATAGTGAAAAACATTTGTTAAATGCCCAAATGGAAAAAGTAAATGATAATGTGCTATAATTTATTTATTTATTTTATTGGAGTTCAATTTGCCAACATATAGCATAACACCCAGTGCTCATCCCATCAAGTGCCCTCCTCAGTTCAGTTCAACTTATTTTTTTCTTTTAAGCCAAATAACTATATTTTCTGACCAAAAATGACAGCATGTGGTCTGGCAAATACAGGTATAGTTATGGGAAGTATATTTGAAATTATAACTCTCCTAGAAATTTTTATCTATATGGTCATAATTATAGTCTATTGAACTAACTTACTTGACAAAATTTAGATTTTCATAAAAGTCATGTTTATTACAGAGTCTTTTTCATCATTCTAAAAATATTGTTAATCAATACAAATATCCAAAGTTACCCTGGCAATAAAATATTTACTCTCAGTTTGCTCCAGGTTTGATTAAATACTGAGAAGCAGGCCTCATGCTCCCTGAAGATTATATAAATGGCATAGGATGCAATTTTGTAAGTATCTTAACAGTAACATTAATAAATAATATGGTAAATTATCCTACTTCTATAGTCAATGTGTTACTAAATTTAAAATATTGGTGGTGTTTTTACCCAGCGAAATTGAATTTTAGCTCAGAAACCTTAGGATATGGAAATAGGCATGGGGCACCTGGGTGGCTCAGTCAGTTAGGAAGCCAACTCTTGACTTTGGCTCAGGTCATGATCTCGGAGTCGTGAGATCTAACCCTGTGTTGGGCTCTCTGCTGAGCATGGAGCCTGTCTGAGATTCTCTCCTTCTGCCCCTTCTCCCGCTCATGCTTGACAAATATATAAATTTTTAAAAATAAAAATAAAGAAATAAGCCTGGACCAATAGTTCTATAGAAAGGTTGTTAGCAACATCCAAATTTATACTCACATCTCCATTCCTAATTCAGCCAATATGAGGAAGATCCTTCTGGCATATCCTAAGGTGACCTTTCTAATTCATTATTTAATTTAGATAAAAGCAAAATGATGAATGTAAAGTTATAGTGTTTAAAGCTTAATTCCTAGCAAAAGGAAGGAGGAGGAGGAGGAGGAGGAACATGGCTTTGTATACTGGAAAAAATGTATACTGGACATAACTAGCTGCAAGTTACTTCAAGAACCTAGTCATGATGTAGAAAAGTGCAGCTAAGGAGGAAACAAGCCAGGAAAAAAAATGGCATCCAAAAAATCTTGTATAGGGGAGATAGCTTCAATCTGTTACTTAAGCGCCCCCCCCCCCCGACTATCACCATAATGGAAAAGGAATGAGACTTATTCTGTATAGCTTCAGCGAAGGAGAGTCCCAGATCAGTACAAAGAAGTAATAAAGAAGACAGATTTTGCTCAACATAAAGCGCTTTGAGGGAACCAAAGCCTCTCAAGAGGGAACGAGCTAGATTGTTCTACAAATCCAGATGCCACCTAGCAGAATATGACCTAGAGGGGGCTACACAAATGATTTGCTCTTACAAAATCCCAGTGTTGCTAGAGTACCTCCTTCAGAGCAGAAAAGCAAGAAGGCTTGAGACTCCCACCGCACAGTTCCACTCACCTGCTTGTCACTGGACTTCTGTATATGACGCTCCAGGAAGACAATTCATTGCTTCAGATTTATATTCAGTTTTGTTTCAAAGTAAAGAGATATATCCAAAATGTATGCTTACATGTAAGGATATCCAAGAGGCAATGATGTTAACATGAAAAAAATGAGACATTACTGAGACTCAGGGTTTTGGGAATATTTGAAATGGAGTGAGTTTTGCTCCAAACCAATCTCTAAGTGGGCCAGTGTATCTAGGAGTTACTGGTTTTGCATATTTAAGTAAATCCCTTAAATTTCTCTGAACTTCAGTTTTTTTATCTGGAAAAGGGAAATGAAGCACATTTCCTTACAGCTCAAGGGTCACTTGGAAGATCAAATGAGATCATGTAAAGTAAAAATACTTTGTTCATTTACAAGTGAATTGTTAGCAAAACCTACTAATGCTCATCATTATTCACTCATTGGTTACCTCTGCTTCTCTAACAGCTTTGGAATCCCAGAACACAACAATGCATTTCGTGTCCGAGTTTGTCCTCCTGGGTTTCCCTGGTCAAAGAGAGATGCAGAACTTTTTCTTCTCATTCATCCTGGTGATCTATCTCCTCACCCTGCTGGGGAATGGGATTATTGTCTGCATAGTGAAATGGGACAAGCAGCTTCACACACCCATGTACATCTTCTTGGGAAACTTTGCCTTCCTAGAGATCTGGTACACCTCCTCCACTGTCCCAAATATGCTGGTCAACATCCTTTCCGAGACCAAGACCATCTCCTTCACTGGGTGCTTCCTTCAATTCTACTTCTTTTTCTCACTGGGTACAACGGAGTGTTTCTTCTTATCAGTTATGGCTTATGATCGGTACCTCGCATCTGTCGCCCACTCCATTACCCCTCCATCATGACTGGGAAGCTCTGTGTGGCCCTGGTCTGTGTTTGCTGGGTGAGTGGATTTCTCTGCTATCCAGTCCCCATTGTCCTCATCTCCCAACTTCCGTTCTGTGGACCCAACATCATTGATCACTTTGTGTGTGACCCAGGCCCACTGTTCGCACTGGCCTGCATCCCTGCTCCTTCCACTGAGCTTCTCTGTTACACTTTCAACTCACTGATTATCTTCGGGCCCTTCCTCTTCATCCTGGGATCTTACACCCTGGTTCTCAGAGCTGTGCTTCGTGTTCCTTCTGGTGCCAGTCGAACTAAAGCATTCTCCACATGTGGGTCCCATCTAATGGTGGTGTCTCTATTCTATGGAACCCTTATGGTGATGTATGTGAGCCCGACATCAGGGAATCCAACGGGAATGCAAAAGATCATCACTCTGGTATACTCGGCAGTGACTCCACTCTTAAACCCCCTTATCTATAGTCTCCGAAACAAAGACATGAAAGATGCCCTAAAGAAAGTCCTAGGATTAAGAAGTAACCAAAACTGAAACATCTTTAGAGGGCATTATGCTAAGCAAAATCAGTCAGAGAAAGACAAGTAACATATGATTTCACTCATACGTGAAATTTAAGAAATAAAACGTGAACATAGGAGAGGTGAAGGAAAAATAAAATAAGATAAAAACAGAGAGGGGGGGCAAACCATAAGAGACTCTTAAGTATAGGAAACAAACTGAGGGATGCTGGAAGAGAGGTGCATGGGGGGATGGGGTTATGGGGTGACGGGCATTAAGGAGGGCACTTGATGTAAAGAGCACTGGGTGTTAATACATGCAACTGATGAATCACTAAATTCTACCCCTGAAACTAATAATACACTTTAAGTTAACTAAATTGAATTTAAATTTAAAAAAATTTTTAAAAAGAAAGAGAAGCAGAATGTGTCACTCCAACCTTGATTATTTATTTAAAAAACAATAGAGAATGGCTTCAGTAAATCGTGTTATTGCTCATACTTAAGTAGAGGAAGATATTTGTTTTTTCATAGTCCCTTAGCAATTCAAGTTCAGCTCATCAATGAAACATGCTAAATAAAACATGTTAAACATGCGTTACCTTGCTAAGTAATTATATTTTGTTGTTTTATATATATTTTTTGTCTATGATGTATCTTCACTGTTTTAATCTTAGCTGGTGAAAAAAATGAAATGCATGTGTACCTGGAGCTTTTCAGTAGAGGGTGCAATCTTCCAAATTTGGAAAATTAAATATTCTTAAAGGCAATGGACCAAAATGCCACCAAAAATTAAACAAATAAACCCACCCAGTAATGGACTTTTTTATTGTTTAAAGCTGTCTTTCACACTGAAAACAGAGTATCTTCATCCTTCTATCACTTAAAGTACAAATTCTCCTGCCATTCAAAGCCCTCATTCTCTAGACTGCTCCATCCAGCCTTCTAAGCCCTGCACTTCACAATAATCATCTATACGTTCTCCCAGTTGGGCATCTTCGCTCATAATGTTTCCCCAAATCAATTGTAACAATGCCACTTGTGATGTGGAATAACAATGTCCTAAACATACTTTTATGCCTCTCAGAAACCTACAGGGCAAAGTCTCAGTTGGAAAAGTATTAAGAGAAAATTATGCCAGGAACAAATCCATCTTTGTGCCCATGCTGGAACAGGAAATCCACTAGCTGAGGGGCCAATCTACTTAAAATGAAAGCATTTCCTTTTAGTTATGACCATATTGGAAATGAAATTAGGCGTGCCAAGAAGATAGCCTTGCTGGTGGTGCTAGGTGATTAAATACTCTCCTACAGCATTTCTTAAACCTTTTCACCACCAAAGAATGTTTGGCAACAATGGTCAGAGAACATGGGGCATTTGGGGACAGTATTCTTTTTAAAGACAAAGTTTTATCTTAAAAATAATCACAAATTATACTTTCTGTGCCACTGTACGCATTTGGTATACTACAAAATTATCTTCTCTGAGTAAAACTCTTTCCGGAAGACATTTAATTAGGGGCTGTGTGTATCCCCTGGCACAGAATCACATACTTGTTTGAGAAACACAAACTTAAAGAGATTATGGGGTCCCCAGAGAGTCAATGAAGCACATTATCTACTAATCACTATAGGCCAACTTGTCAGAAATATTAGTGAAACCCCCAGGCAGGAAGGAAGAAGGTCCCTAGAGAAGGAATGGAAAGTTATAGGATCATACGTGAGCATTCTCAACAATGGCTAAACAGACACGTAAGTTAAAACCAGGGCACAACTTTAGCACACTCTGTTGGAAATCGGCCACTAGAATCTTATGGTGCAAGGGATGTGAAATAAATTAATACACGAAGCTCGCACACAGGGCTTCCACATTAAGGATTAAGGGCAGTGAAGGAGAGAATCTTTGTGACCTCCCTATGGCTCTCCCCAGGATGACCTAAGAAAACTTCCTATATAGGAAACATCGTCTACAATGGGCATTGCTGCTATTATGCACCACAGGTGGGCCTATGCAACTATACATTTGTTCATTCAATATGGCCAAGAGATTGAGTATCAAGGAATATTGGTCACTCACATCTCGAAAGCTAAAACAAAACTCTCAGAGTATTTAGATTACCCTGGAACTTACACTCCCCCAAAATGAGTACACTAAGTGGTGCCAAAGTCATCCACATATCTTCCTCTTCTCATGAAGCGGCTGGGGCACCAGGAACGGTATGACTTTCAGAGATATTTTGAACAAAACAGTATGGAACTAGCTCCATCCATTGGTGCTGAAACCAAAAGAAAACAGGGATTTGTTTTGTATGTTTTGTGTTGGTCTCCTCTCTCAGCTCTCACCTCTTTGTCCATTCCATTACTCATCTCCGCCTTCAGGAGAGGTGGCATTAAAAAATAAATTTTAAGGGTAAAATCAAATCAGTGTGTATAACGAGTAAGATTCAGATAAGATTTAACAGTGAATATGTTAGGAACAGCTTCTTATAATCACGTTGAAAAGTATTTGTGAAATTCATTTACCACACTTGCCCTGTAGCTAATAGTTGTTCTGTGAGGTCCTTTTTTTTTTTTTTTAATGTCAGAGTGGTTGATAGCTCAAATACATGGATTCTTGTGTATATTGATTTGTGAATCTGATTCAAGTCATTGTTGCTGTTGTTCTAGGTGGTAAGTGGCTGCTCCCTGCATCACTGCTTTCTTGTCTTTTTGAGAAAAGAGGTCTCTTGCTTGGAAAGCATAGAGTTCCCATAGGGGGGAACCATTTGTTTCTCACAAAATGATCTATTCTATGAAACCCTGAACCAAAATGATGATCAGTGCAGGTTAGCTTACTTCTTCATAATCATCCTGGTTCAAAAGATTATAAAGAATTTATAGCCATCTTTTAATATCTTTCTTTTGGTTTCTTGTCCATAAGACTACAACCTTCTTGGATTTAACCAGTCCAATAGGAAGGTTATGTTTGCTTCTAGATGAATAGGTTCGTATGTCATGTTAGACATTATTCATTTAGTGAAACTGTAACTGTTGCTTCATTATAAATACATTTATGTTGCTTAATATAACATCACTGAATAGAAGGATTTTTTTCTATTAGATTATGTTCAGGGAGGACTATGAATATCCTATATACACCACTTCTATCAAAACTATTTTTAAGGAAAACTGTCCTCTTATCAAAGTTAGAAGTATCTTGTTAAAAATTTTCTGGAGATTCCAAGATGTTAAAGCTATCATTGTGCTCTCTTCTCTGAGCTGTACTTGATTCTTAAAAAGACATCATCTTTGATGATAGTGCTGTTAAGGAATAAAGACAAGTCTTGTTTTCTATTGCAATTGGGAGTATTTTTATTTTTTTATTTTTTTAAGATTTTATTTATTTATTCATGAGAGAGAGAAAGAGAGAGGCAGAGACACAGAGAGAGGCAGAAGCAGGCTCCACGCAGGGAGCCCAATGTGGGACTCAATCCCGGGACTCCAGGATCACGCCCTGGGCCAAGGGCAGGTGCTAAACTGCTGAGCCACCCAGGGATCCCCTGGGAGTACTTTTTAAATAAGCTAAAGTAAAAATAAAACAAAACAAAATAAAATAATAAAATAATAAGCTAAAGTAGTAAAATCTTCCAGATAGTGGATTTTAAGAAAGACTTGTCACATCAGTGAGTTTTAGAAGACAATCTCCTGGTGATTTTAATTTCATTCCCCAATATATTGCATATGAAATATTCGTCTTTAATGACATATTTCAAATGTATATGAAGCATTATAAATTGGCCATTAAGTGAATTATAGTGACTTTTCATTGTTAAAAAACAAAGCATTAAATACCAAATTATAAATGAGCTTTAGTCCACTGTAAACATCTTTAAATAGGAAATAGCAGTAAAAATCTACTATCTGAGTATCTTTGTGGATTTTCTCCCAGTATCATTAAAAAGTGATAGAAAATAAATATCCTAATGGAAATAGCTGGAGAAAAAGGTGGAGACAGAGAATTTGTGATAATGTCAAAGCTCAAACCAGTCAAATCTATAAAATGTGTCAGATACAAACCTATTTTTAAGTGCTAGCATTTGTGTACTCACATTTTGAAGTGAATTGCACTAACTGATGTATATAAACAACTTTCACTGAAAAAAATTAAATATAAGACAAGCCATTTTTGCCTCTAACTCAAGTATTTCTTTATATCAAAAGAAGATGAAATTTAACTGATTTTGCCCTCTGTCAGAGAAAGTTCAAGCAGCCTAGAATTGTACATTTACAAAGAATCAGGGCCAAATGCCTCGCTCAGAATAGAGCAGGATTTATTCAACACTTCTTATAGAATTTTTAATACGTCTGCCTGCATCACTCAAACTGCCTCTCCTAAGAGAAGTCTCGATGTGTCAGCAGCAAAATGACTTGTCACTGTCTTCTCTCCACAGTTTGGAGACCATGAATAAGTCAGAGATATCTACTGTGACACAGTTTGTCTTGTTGGGTTTTCCTGGTCCCTGGAAAATACAGATCATGCTTTTCTCAATGATTTTGTTGGTCTATATCTTGACTCTAACTGGGAATACGGCCATCATTTGTGCAGTGAGATGGGACCATCGACTCCATACCCCTATGTATGTGCTCCTGGCAAACTTCTCCTTCCTAGAAATCTGGTATGTGACTTGCACCATTCCCAACATGCTGGTCAATTTACTTTCCAAAACAAAGACCATATCGTTCTCTGGTTGCTTCGCTCAGTTCTACTTCTTCTTTTCCCTGGGCACAACTGAGTGCTTCTTCCTCTGTGTCATGGCGTATGATAGGTACCTGGCCATCTGCCATCCACAGCACTACCCCTCCATTATGACTGGGCATCTTTGTGTCATTCTGGTGTTGCTTTGTTGGCTCATTGGTTTCCTTGGACATGGGATCACTATATTCTTCATTTCTCAACTAC